>NC_051433.1:23736524-23774617 GCF_001649575.2 Kryptolebias marmoratus
CGTACATTATTCAGTCTTGATCGCCCTTCTAAGTCCTCACATTTCTTTGACGTGGACTCCACCATATCCTTTAGCGAAGCAACAGTAGCTCCAAGGGTAGTTAGCTTATCCTCGTGGTCAGTAGCAGAGCGCTCAAGGTCCGCAATAGCTTGTTCGTGTGAGGTAATTTTAGCTTCCAGCGGAGTAAGAGCGGTCGTAATCTCCCTTCTCACAGCCCTGGACAAAATTTCGTCGAATTTACTCAGCGCACACCCTCCAGCATCTCCTCCATACGCTTTAGCAGAAGCTCATTAGCATCGAGTACTGGAGCAGCCTCAGGCTCAGGCGACAGGCGTGATTTGCTACGGCCTACCTTCGAGGTGTCGGATTTACCCATCTCAGCTCCATCTCAGACTCTACAGGCCTCAGTTAGCAGGTCAAATGTTAAAGTTCATGACAGGGCAATTAAAAAAAAGACTGAACAAGTATGGTTAGTTTGGAAGGGTTGCACAAGAAAGCTACCAAAGCTTGGCGCTATTTGTGTAAACAACGAAAGCGCTATGGACAACTTTGGCCCAGTGTTGTTGCTGTTTTTTAAACTTATGGGGATTCCCCTGAGACTTCAAGAAGAGAGGCGCAGTGGAAGAAATGCTCTGGATGCTGCGATTGTTGCGCAGTGTAGGACAGCTGTTATCAGCCGGAGATTTCAGGCTTTACAGCGCCTTCAGCTGGGGGACAAACGCTATAAACGTTGCAGGGTAAGCTAACACTGTTGTTTATAGTCCTACCGTTCGCTCTTTATGCTTGCATGTGGTCACACCCACGACCAATGAGTGAACAGGAGCTAAGCTTGTGCCACCCACGAAGCACTCCGAAGCAGGGACCGGCCTCGAAAAAATGCCGGTGGAAACGCGCACAAAGCAAGCGGAGTAGAGTAGAGCCGGGACCTTTGGAGCCCATGTAAAAGGGGCATATCTGCCTGACAGCTGAAGATTGGACCAAACTGGGTCAAGATGCAACAAAACAATTATCCCAAACACAGCAGCTAATCTACAATAGGAAGGCTGAAAAAGAAAAAAAAATTAAAAGAGTCAAAGTCTAGACATTAACCTGACTGAAATATTGTAACAGGACCTTAAAAGTGATGTGCAGAAACAAATGGCTGAACACTTAAATAAATCGAACTAACATTGTAAAGAAGAATGGACCCAAATTCCTCCACAACGGTGTGAGACACTAACAAATCCAAACAGAAAATGACTTCTTCAAGTTATTGCTGAAGGAAAAGTTATTATCGTTTGTGACTCATGGGGTGGACTTAGTTTTCCACTTTGGTGTAAAAAATAACAACATGGTGGAATCTGCTGTGTGTTTTGTACCATCGAGGTTATATCTGAATAATTTTAGACCCTGCCCTGCTGAAGACCAGAAGATTTTTTATTATGTCCCGGTGTGTAAAACCCTGAAACTGAACTTTCTTTTTTCCATGATTTTGAATGAGTGAATCAAAATTTTATCTCTTGGGGCATGAATGTTGGTCGTTGCCCTAACTAGGAAAAGATCAATATGCATGTGTTACCTTTTAACTGTCTTTTTTTTTCGGCTTTATAGTGGATTTCTCATTCAAATACAAACACTCAGTGTTTACGACACACACTGTACATTATATGTGCAGCACATTTTTCCTACAGTCACAACAACAACAATCAGCACATGACATGAAGGCGAGTGTCTTTCTGCAGGACATTTTGACACACAAAGGAGACAGAAGTTGAATCACCAATCTGCTGTTTGGAACACATTGACACTAATTTGAATCACTCAAGACTAAATAAATAGGATGGCAACATTTTGTAGATTTTGATAACTTTGGTATGAAAACATATAACAACATTCTGAGTAATCATGACAAACATTTGTTTTCCTTCAGAGTTGCATTGAGGAAATGTCAGACAAAGACTGTTGCACCTCTCAGAATCCAATCACACAAAGCAGGCTCCGCATCCTTTATGTGTTTGGTTTTCTGTGTATGTGTGTCGGGAGTTTTAGTGGGGAAGTTCACCTCATGTGATTAACTGCTGGTTGCTAGGTGACCATCCTGGAAAAGAGCCACTCACTTGCAGCCGTTTTCTTGAACAGGCCGTGCCTGAGATTAGCCTTCACGCACCTCCGGATCTACCGTCACTGTCCAAATCACCTCCAGTACACACAACCGGTTGCCATGGTGATTCCAGGGACATCTGACTCAAAATGACATGAGTCATAAATTTAAAAAAAAAGAGGAACAAAGCTTTTCTCTTTATATTGATAGATTTTATCGAACAAATCCGATGTCAAAAGCAAAACAAAACAAAAAGGCTAGATTTAGGGGATTTCCACTCATTTAGCTAAAGTATAAGGTCAAACATGATCTAACAGCTCATGAAGAAACTCTCTCTGAAGCACAACTTTCAATATATTTTTATCTGTCTGCATCTATTTTCTGCTTTATCTCTGTCCTACTTTTCTACGAGGCCACATGCAGCATGTAGCTGCATTGCTCCACCTGCGTGTTCAGTGTTCCTGATAAGTAAGAAGGTCGCAGGTTCGCCTCCCAACCTTTCTGTTTGGAGCTCATGTTCTCCCTGCACACGTGTGGTTTTTTACCAGGTGCTTGGGTTCCCTCCCACAGACCAAAAACATACATGTTAGATTCACCTGTAACTCAAAATTGTCCCTAGGTGTGACAGAGAGTGAATGGTCCCTGGGATGGACTGGAGACCTGTCCAGGGTGTCTCCTGCCTCGGGCGCAGTGACTGCTGGAGGTAGACACCAGCTCCTTGTGACCTGGACGAAAAAGCAGGTAAAGAAAATGGGTGGATGGATGTTTCTGATGATCTCATACTATTGTTTACTTCTACAGCTGCTCTTTCTGACATGTGCCTATGCCACATACACTATCTGTAATTTGGCTGCATGTTGTAAATCACACTTAAGATGTCATTTGTTTACATAATATCATATTATTTAAAAATGAGTTTGTCCCATTTTTAATCTCCTGCCACCAAAGGCGTAGGGATAATGTTTTTGTCCATCTGTGTATGTTAGTTTTCTCTGAATTAGCAAAATATCCCAATATCCAGTGGATAGATTTGCATGAAACTGACAAAAAGAAATTATTGGATAAACATGAACAGCTGATTCACTGTTGGAGTCAATTCTAGTCAAGATGGCCACACACAAACATAGAAAAATGGACATGACTCAGTCAGTTTTACAGATATTCAGCTTAAATTTGGTGTGGTAGTAGCTGAGAATCATCTCCAACACAGACTCAGCATGCTATCCCATTTTTGCTTAAAACTCTGGCATTGATTGTTACAGTCAACACTGCCAGTTAGCAAATTATTTTATGAACCACTGGACGGATTCTGATAAAAAAAAATTTAAAAAGTAATCACCAGATGTTCATCTGCAACTGATTGACATTTGGAGTGAACCAATTTCAAGATGGCGGACATAGCTAATCTACCTTTGCCATCACAAAAATGGCTATAATTTACTCAGAATTACAGATAATGAACGGGGTGAAGGTTACATGGTTAGCCAAGAGTCATACTCTGAGCATTGACACTTCTCAGGTGATGGGGATGTGGCGGCCATCTTGAATTAAAACTCATGTCATGAACGACGGTGGGTGATAGCTTTCCCTTCAAGTAATGCTGGGGTCTTAATTTTAATTTATAACTTTTGAATGGGGATCAACTTGGACACAAAAAAAGCTCACTCTGGACAGAAAGAATCATGTAAAACGTAGAGTGGAGGGGAAATATTGTTCGTAACAGTTTCTTTCTCGCTGACTGACCCCAAAAAATGCTCAACTCGCCGGTGGTCTCCGACCAACAGAAGGTTTTTCATCTCCATCCCTCTGCTGTACCCACCACCATCGTTCGGTCCCTCTCAGCCCTGGTGGGGCAGCAGCACTGATCCCATTTCAGGATGAAACATGGTCTCCATCCTAATTAACCCAGATGTGGATATTAATAAGATGAAAGCAGGTCTAGAGTAGAAATGGGGCAGATGGAGAGGAGAAGGTCCTGATTTCAGAATGGTCACGTTAGAGCTAAAGTAGGACACCTTCGCCCCTCCTTTGCCAGGGGAATATAATCGGTTTCTATATAAGCTATACCTCCCGGCCCTTTTTAAATGGTCCCACCTCTCGTGAGGTATGAGCAGCTGAGAATATCTACAAGAGGGGGAGGGAGGAGGTTCACATGAAAACAACCGAGAAATGGTGAACTAATTGAGACATATAAATGGCATAATTTAACTTATTTTTTAATGACAAGAACTCTGCAGCCTGTGTGGCTATTTGAATAAACTTTTTTTAGGCATTGTTCTTTTCCGTTCACGAGTGATGGCTCTCACATGCGGTGTGAACGAATGTGACTAAACGAGGCACTTCAAGTTAAAGAACCTCTCCCGAACTAAATGTTTGTTTCAGGTGAAACGGCTGACAGGAATCTCAACGAGATCGCGCCCTCAGATAAATAAAACCTATTCTATTTGCTCATGTATGATCTTCTTAGGCTGAGTGGGAGGCAGCATTAAGACACAGGAGGATCAGGAGACGCACAGGGGACCAAACAGGAAGCAGTGACGAGCACAGTCATGACTCATCCAGCTGATTGTGTTCATCAGCCTCCAACGTGTTGCGCCGTCTTCTACTAATGAGCAGCTGAACCAACTGAGTTCAACGGAACTGGAAATAAACCGACTCGTAGCTAAATAGAAATCAGCTAAGCTGAACTGTATCGAATGGTGCCGTTTGAACAAGTTTACCCCCGTAGTTTTTAGATATATTGGTATATGATTCTGAAATGTGGGTATGCTCTCAATGTAAACAAAGAACTCAGCTGAATCTGGCGAACACCACGTGGAAGCTCAGGTCACGTGACGGACCTACGTAAGGCTGGCTGCAGTCTATGTAGGTAAACAAATATGGTGGAATCGGACAAGTTAGAGTTGAGGAGATGTTTAGGTGGAATAATCAGAGTGAATCTGCAGCTAAAAGAGAGAAAAAAAGAAAGATATAGTAGGACAAGTGTCAAAAATAAATACTGAAGATGAAGCAGGGAGGTGGAGCGCCGTAAAGACAGCTCGGCATTCAAACACACAGGAAAGTTTATTGTTTCACACAATTTTTTTTTATCTGCATACTGTATTCAACAAAACTGAGCTTAAACACGTACCATTCTTGACCACTTCGACTGTTTCTGTAGTTAAACAAACGCACATCTTAAGGACACATTTACCATTGTTATAAGAAAAATATTGTGCAAATTTTATTTCTTACTTTATGAATTGTTTATGAACGGTCCTTCGTGACTTTGAGTAGTTTTAAAAAGAAAAACGTCTGTATTTGGAAACAATTTATTTAAAAAAAAAAGTTTATATTAACACAAATGCATTCATTTTGTTTTACGTTATTTCAGCTGAGAACAGATAAGTCCAGTGGAAGGAAGTGTGTGCAGCTGCTGGCACCACAGTGACACACTTTCCTCTGAGGTCCGTCAGCAGCTCCACTCTGAGCGGAGAGCATCTCTGCAGGCTGCTGGTTGCTATACCCTCCTGAGTAATCAAAGGTCAGTTCTTCTTCGGCATAAATGTCCCTTCCAGCAAACAGTGCCAGCCTTGGAATCACAGAGTGCACACGCACCGGCAGCATGAGCAGGTTGGGGAGGCAGGAGTGGTTCAGGAAACGGCCCACGTTTCCCACCTGAGCGGGGTCCACGAACGTCTCGGTGACGCAGCTCGGTCCCGAATGCTCCCTCACGGCGATGATGTAGTTATTCTCCTCAGAAGTCTGGCTGAGCTGTCTGCGCTTGGCCTCGGCAAAATCGATCACCTCGCCCGCGTACTCGCACACGAACGTTCCACGTGGGATTCCCTCCAGCGTTCGAACTCCCCAGCCCTTGTCCCCGGCGCCGCAGACCTCCAACCGGAGCCTCAGCCCTCTCTGCACCACGCGGTAAGAGCAGGAGTCGCCGCAGCCGCAGAGGGCGTTACACTCAAACAGAGGGGAACAGTAACCGGAGTCCGACCTGCTGAGTCTGCCAGCGCCATCGAACGCCTGTCCGCCCATCTGCAGGCAGGAGCAGCTCTCAGGGCAGCAGGAGCGGGTCAGGCAGGAACATCCAGGAAGAGTCACTTCGCTGGGGTCTACAGAGCATCCGGGTCCCGGGACGTTATCTGTGCAGTACTGGAAAATAAACATGAGCACCATTTAAAGAGAAATATTAAAGTGGAATGTGTATATATAATGAAGTATTAAATGAAACTTGTTTCTCCAGGAAAAAGAAAATGCCTGGAAAGTTTGCTGCTTTTCTTTGTTTCAGTATAAAACACTGAAAATAAATACATATGAGCTGCAAATCAATATAATAAAAGCTATAAACCTTACTCAAAATATTAAGCTTAAGGGATATGTAAGCCCATGAACCCTGCCTACCTCCTTTATCCAACCTGTCTGCATAAAACAGCCAAGGAAGTAGAACAAGTTTAAAATAGAGCAGCGTTCAAATCCAGATATTTCTGACCTGCTGTAGTCCTGTTAGGGCTGCTGTAATGATTTGCTGCCACCTGCTGGTCACAGATGCTTTTTCTAAAGTTTGTCACTTATTCAAAAAGAGCTCACTAGGATTCATTCAGTCTTTATTTTCTTATTTTTACAAGTTTATCCCAACACAGACACATGTTCACAACAAATAAATAAATTAGAGAAGATAAATGTGTTTTCAAAGCTCACACGACTGTCGACTTTTTAAATAACCAACCGTTTCCAGATTGTGAAAGTGCAATGTCTGACTGGTCAGGACACCTCAGACCTGTTAGACACTGAACCCACAGAGCCAACAAATATTACATCTGACTTCTTGCTCTCTAAAGCTATAAAACGGTCTTCGTTTTCTCATCAAATTATCTATCATTGGCTAAACACTATTTGGAATAAAGTCAGTGAATCTGCTGAATAGTAAGAATTACAGGCTCAGTTTTAAACAGTTGGTGACTTTTGGTGTTTTTGTCACTGAAGCTCATTTATGTTGTCAGCTGTTATTAACATAATAAACTTAGATTGCTGTGAAGGCTGCAAAAAAAAAGTTCTCCTCACTTTCTCTTCTGTCATCGCTATCATCTAAACCAGGGGTGGGCATCAAGGCCAGTGAGAGTCTGATGGATTCAATAAAACCATTACTAACATACAGAACATGAATGCATGGCGCTTGAATGGTTTATTGCAATCCAAGCTGTCTTTTGGGTGTGCTGATATGACCATACATTTTTGATATACTGTGCAGCTCTGCTCAGAGCAGTCCCTGATTGAAGGCGACACCTCCTTGCTCCATTCAGGAGGAGGCTCATCCCTTCCCTGCTCATCATCTCTTCTAGTTTTCGCAGGAGAGAAAAAAAAAAAAATCTCAATCAGCTCCCACACACAGTCTGATTTAAAGCTGCCTCATTTACTAACGATTACGAGCTGCCATGTATTTAATTTGTTTATACTGAATCGCTAAAGCAGTATTGAAGTAAAACATGTTTATCCTGTGGACAAAACGGATTACCAGGGAACCAATACAGACCAGCAGCAGCTTCAAAAACCTTAAGTTTAGAAGATATTTCGACCTGCATCAGTACAATCAATGTATCAGTCGTGGTAAACTACAGTACACTTACTACAGTAAGTATTTATTTTTTTACCTTAAATTTAGGAAACGTCGGCCCTCTACATAAAACAGGAACATCCTCCAAGCCGCCACTCAAATCCTGACCATGCTTATCGTATCCAGTCATGTTTTAGCGGTCATGATTAGCTGGAGATGTCAACAAACTCGGGAGCTGCGACTTCCGCTTTCGTCACGGTCCTCTGACTCCCCCTAGCGGTGAGAAGGAATCATTACACCTGTATAGTTTTCTGCTCTTTATGTGATTTCACTTTCATAATTGTTTTTAATATATTCATATGAACTGTCATTTATACACACATACATATAAAACAAAACAAAAAAGCCACACTTTTAAACAATTCAGGTATGTTTGAGCACTCCAAATTCCAGCATCTTCTTTAAAGCCACTTCATAAGCAAGTTATTTGCAGCCTTTAGCTTTTTAACCACATTTTACAATTGCAAATGGATAATGTAGTTAAATAAAATCTACTGAAGCACTTTTAAACCTTTAAAGCTCATTGATTAATGTTTCCTTATTTTTCAGTATTTACTGCATATATATATATATATATATATGTGTGTGTGTGTGTTAACATTGCTTTGGTTTAGCAATGTTACTGTCATCATTTGTGTGTATGCATATACCTAAATTATAAGTAATTCAAATTTGTCCATGTTATATTATATTAATTATACTATACCAACTTTATAGTTAGCATAATAGATGAGTGACAGTACATTTCTACATAGTTATGTTCTTCAGGGTTTTCATAAACTTTATTCTTTCTTACTAACTTTACTTTCAGTGCTTAACGTTTTACTTTACAGTTGTTGATATACCCATAAATAGCATAAAATGTAGTTTTCATATTCCTGCTTGCATGCGTGACTGAAAAACCTGTTATGGCAAATAGTTTATAATCCAGAACTGTCTGGAATGGCCTTTATGGAAATGTCTTTAAAACTATAGATCGTAATTATTCATGGTGTACATCAAAGCTTTTACACAGGGGTCTTTTGGGATCAACTCCATTTTAGAGGCAGCTACAGGTGGTCGTTTATGCTACTGCAGTTTGCCACATTTTTCATCTTCTCAGGTAGCCTTCATACAGTTGAGACTATTATGACTCTGGATCATAAAATGTAAACTGACATTTACGCAGATGAGCTATTTATTTATTTTAAATGAAGGGATACCAAAGTGAATCATAGTAGAAAATCGGATCAATGGTTAGTTGGGGGAAAAGACTAACAAAACCAAAGTGAATTGCTGCCAACTTAAAACAGCTTCAAGCTCCAAAATCTTAAAGCAAATACTACTACTTAATACTGACTTAAGTTTTAACACTATTGTCAGTTTTGTGTTGCGTGGCTATTTACATAAATTCTCAGGCAAGCACTGGTGAGCTGTAACACTTCTGGTGCAGCCTGGCCTCAGTTTGGTCCATACCCAGCTCCAGAAGAATTTAAAATAAAGGTTTACGTAACCTTGTAACTGAAATACCCATATGTTGTTTATTAATACAAAACATATAACTTAACAGAGACATGTAGTCACCAGAAAATGCTGAGAAATTGTGCTCAGGTTTTCATAAACAATTTTTGCATAAATCTTAGAAACTAGCACTGCATTATAATCATTGTGCTTAAAACACAGTAACACCAGAAACTTAAAGGCAATTGTACATGAACTTCTCCTGAAGAGAGGTGGGAATGTTTTTTAAAAAATACAGAACATTTTTAACATTTACACTCTTTTGTTTAACAAACCTGACATGCAAATAAAGAAAACTCCATCCATCTTAAAAAATGATTGAACTCAATAATCAGATTTTCTGCCTCTCTATAGTGAAAATACACTGAACAGGTTCATCTTTTTCGACTCTTGAGTAAGGAATCCCTCATTTTAATCGCCCACAACACCCTCTGCTGGTTGTCTTGAGTCACTACATTGCATAGGTTCAACTAATTTACATGGCCTAGTAATCTCTCTTGGGGAGGGGGCGAATAACTGAATGGGAGGCCCAGCCTGCTAGGCCGCCCTCTGTTGCCGGGTCCGATTTGGTCAAGAATTTTGTAATATTTCTGCATTAAAGTGTAACATAAAACATAACAGAATGTAAAACTGACAGTAATTTTATGAAACCCCTGCTTGGAAGTGACCCCAGGCTGCGCTGAAAGGGCTATGCCTTGCTGCTGCTATTTATGCTTGCAAAAAACCCATCTATTTATGTAAATAAGCTGTATTGCCAAACTGATGATGGTGTGAAGGTCTATGAAACAGGGTTTGCATAAACCAGTATGACATTTTGGAGACTGAAATTGTTTTAAGATGGCAAGCATTCCACTTTGGTCTTAATATGGATTTTGTGCTGATGGTATTTTTTTTTCACTCCTTTAATAATAGGGCTTTTTGTAAATGTGATCCACTCTGCCATCTCATCATCTACACATTCACACTGATGTGTCCATGGAGATTGTTATCAAGAAACAGCTGCGAAATACGCTTGGAGTTTCTGTACCTCAATCAGTCTTTTTTGTTTTTCTGGGGAACAAAACAAAAACAGGCAGATACTTTAGCTTTACTGTGTACCATCAACCTGCAGGGGTCCACAGATGAAAATTAGCCTGTACAACTAAACCTGGCATATTTAAATGTTGTGCTTCATGACTGACTAATGTGCATTGTCCCTCTTTTAAATGAATAGACCTAACTTAAATGTAACTTTAAAATGTTTGCACATTTGGCATAGTGACTAATTTACTGAATGTTTTGCATCACTAACAACAACAGAGCAGTCTGAATACTCTGACATGTTTGAAAAGTAATGTGGCACACACATCACTTTATTTAAAATTATTTATTTTTAATTGGGCTAAACACAAGCCCTGCTCCACGACCAAAAGTTACTGTAAAACTGCATCATCCAGGGGGATGATGGAGCTCTGAATAGGATGCCTCCTGGAAGTGTCCCTTTGGAGACTAGGGCAGACCCAGAACTCACTGGAGGGATTATATATCCTCTTTGACCTTGGGACACCTTGGGATCCTCCGGGGAGAAGCTAGAGAGTGTTGCTGGGGAGAGGGAGGTTTGCGTTTCCCTCCTGGACCTGTTGCCTTCGAGACCAGACCACAGATAAGCAGAAGAAGGTGGATAGATTTAAAAAGGAGGACAGGGAATATGAACCAATCCACCCATAGAATTGCTTAGTTTTTCCACACATTTTTTTTCTTTAAATAAAGTCAGTTCATTGTTTAAATAGCTACAAATGTTACAAAGTGCTGCAAAATAAAATTCCCATAATATAAACACAAGTTCTAAAGAATCTCTTTCTGGATGACATGATACAACCTGACACTGAACCTGTGTTTCTGACAGCAGGATGAAACAGCCTAACAGTCCTCAGTGTGTCTACATGTCAGTGAGGTTTGGACTTTAATGAGAATGCACACACACACTTGCAAACACACACACACTCGCACACATCCCCACAAAGAAGCTGAACTTTGAGGCCTCACTTCAGTTTGTTGGAAAGTGATTGTACCAAAGACTTGTCAGAGCGCGTTCTCTGGAGAAATTACCAACTGTCCGGCACTTTGTCTGATACTGAGCTGATTGACTCGGCCTCAAATTGCCTGTGATGTTTCTCCCACTTGTAAGGAAAGATGTTGCCGTGGCCTCCTGGATGCACTCTCGTCGGGTCTGACAGTGGAGAACAAAGAAAATGTTCAAAGCCTTTTGTCTCGAATGTCTTGTCATTGTGAATAAACATGATGATGATGGTGTAGATGATGAACTGACCTCAGACGTTTCAAAGGTGCTTCTTCAATGCTTTCCTTACAAAACATCAAATTACAGAAATTGGAAGTCAGACATGCATATTACTGGTAGAAGGCATGTTAGTCCAAAGTTGTGCAGTACGTCCTCATTTAATATTCTGTCCTCTCAACAGTCCCCTTAGTCATCGATACTGCTATATAGTGGTTTACATCCTGTCTTCCTAAAAGGAGTTTTTGCATCTATATAAACCATATTATTCCTGATACTGACTTTTACTGTGGACAGGGTTCTGTTCTGGGGCCTATTCTTTGTTTTAGCTTTATGTGCTTTCGGTCAAATTATTATTAAATTCAGCAATATTTGTTGCCACATTAATGCAGATAATATCCAGCCATAATGCTGCTTTAAGGACTTTGAGTTGCTCATATTTTCAAATGGAAGTGAGCGCCTGTCAGACATTAAGAATTTGATAAAAATAACTACCTTCAATAAAAGAATTGCATATTGCCCACTGCCTTGCAAGCCATAGCTTTAAACAGAAATCTTGTGCAATCTTCTGTTAGTGCTCCAAGTACGTGATAAGGATGTCTCTCAGCTACCACTACACCAGAGTTTAGCTCAACATGTGTAAAATTGACTGAGTTATAGGAAATTTAGTGTCAGCCATCTTCATTTGGGTTGGCTCCAAAAATGAATCAGTTCTAGATGTGCATTCAGTGAATATTTCTGAGAGTTTCAAAAAAAACATTTACAAGATAATTTGCAGACAGATGGACTTACACACAAGTGGGCAATTATATGATCGTCTGCCACCATGAAAGGCAGACAATAATTAAACCCTGATAAGACAGAATGTCTGATCATTGCCCCTGACAACACGGTTCCACAAATCAGGCAACAAATAGGTCATTTAGACTCAGCTGTTCGGTCAAGTCTGAAAAACTTTAGTTTTTGATCAGTCAGTCATTCCAAACAGCTGATTGCAAATATGTTTCTTCCACCTACCAAACATTTCTAAATTAGAAAATCTATAGTATTGAAATTAGAATTAGAGATGATGGTCTATGTTTTTATTTTCTCTCCTTTAGATTGTAACACTTTTGGTTTGTCTTTAAAAAAGAAAAAAAGAAAAATAAAGCCCTTGATTGACTTCAGCTGGAACAAAACTGCAGTGAGGCTCTTACAGTCTCTAAACAATCTAGACAAACTCCAGTGGAGATTTAATCTGAGTTTTCTTCTACAGAGTCTCTGTTTGCCACTCTCCCATAAAGCTCAGACAGGTGAAGAACCAGGACAACAGTCTCTCCCATCTGACCCTCTGAAGCTTGGACCTCCTTCAGAGAGCTCACAGGTGCCTCTGTGGTCTCTCTCACTATTTTCCTTCTTCACAGTTTCTCAGTTTGTGAGGACGGCCCCACAAACTGTACAGATACTTGTAACTGACGCTTACCTGCCGTTTGTTTCATGTTGCTACGGCAACCCAGAAGTTGGCAAGTCAGTTTTTTCCATGTTCAAAACGGACACATTTCTTTGAGCAACATTGAATATTAAGGTATGTCGGATGTTTGGGTTTATTTAAGTGAAATTGTTTTCTTTGAAACGCACAACAGCAAACTGGAAGCGCGACTGAAAATGAAATGAGCCAAACAGACAGAGACAGAGAACAGCGCCGTTGGAGATACGTTTAGAGGCTTCCTCTTATTTCTGCAACTGGTTTTAACTGGCAAACCCGGTAATACTGTTAATAATTGTAATTTATGTTCATTTTTTAAATTTTGTTAAGCTATGTATAATGTAATACTGTGAAAGAGAGAAAAAAGAACTCCGTATTGTTTGTTTATTGAAGCTTGTGCTTAATGTTGTTTTGTCATGTTTTATAGTTTTCACGGTGTTCCGTGGTTGTTGAGTGGAATAAAGAAACTGGACATCAGTACGAAGAGTGGATTTTTGAGACCAGTGCAGTTAAAGTACTGTATAAAAGAACTTTATCTACTTAGTTACTCGAGAGATGTTTGAATTCTGGTTCTGCTGCTACATTGAACTCCAGCAGCAAAGGGGTTGATCATTAGGCTGCGTTCAAATAGATCTTATCTTCTACTACGTTTTCATACTTGATCTTATACCAAAATGACAAACAATGCAGTGATCTAATGCCAAACAGGCTGTGCTATACATCCCATAAATAAAACCCCTTAACAACAAAGTCAGCAGGATTATTTTACTGCCTGTCTCGTCTTTCTTTTTCTTGTTATTTGATTCAGCCATTAAATTTCAGTTAACCTGAAGGATCTCTTTTTTATGAACAAATGTCAAACTTCTCGAGTAAATTATTATAAATAATGTATTAAGTAAGTTAAGCTTTTCTGATTTCAAGTAAATAAACAACGCTTCCCACACTTTTCAGTTCTAACCAAACTCATAGTTATCTAGTCAGGTTTGATTTTACATCACTTTTTATCATTCTGTTTTATTCCCTTCTCATAAAAAAAACCCATGACCCATCAATGCAGTGAGTAAAGAGGGTTAACAGCAGTCCAGAGCCTTCAGAAATCAATGCTTGGTTTTAAGAAATCCATTCAGTCGAGTGAGTTCACTGTGAGGATGTTAAATCTCACAAGAAGTTCTGCTCTTTCCGCCCAGTCGATTTTCTTTCTCTGTTTCCACTTAGCCAGTTATGGGCCGGTGTCTGTTCTTTCATTACCAGTCGATATATCAGCAGAACATTTTCTGAGGAGAGACAAAAGATGATCTGTTTCAAAAGCAATGTCAGATTTCAACTACATGCATTAAAACCAACAACAGAACAGAACAAATCTGCCAATGAAAGTCTCAGGTGGGCGTTTAAGAAAAACTCAACCAAACTCGCTCACTCTTATGTTTATGTTTTGTGCCAATTTGTAAAGCAGATGAAGATCTGGGTCTCTAACTGAATAGTCAGTGGATCGCAAACGCAATATTTATTCAACCCCCTGCCGAGTCTCCTTGTAGCTTTGACTAAAAATAAAATGGCAGAGAGATCAATAGGAAGCAGTTAGTTTGGCCAAATTCATTGCTATGTGCAGCACAGAGTCAGTGTCAGGCTACAATAAACAAATTCAGAAAAAATTAAGATATTAGAGAATATCTGTTGGAAGAACATCATTCAGTCTCTTAGTGTTTTAGGAACCTTTAGCATCAGGATTGAGGCTTCCTGAAGCTAATCTGAGAGAACGTGGTACTTCAACATCTCAGTAAAGTCTGTATTTTGCTGTATAATGAGTTACAAACCATTTATTAAAATATTACAGCAGCAGGGACATCTCCACACTTTCATGCTTTGTATTAAAAGAACAGTTCCATAAAGGTGAGGCCTATCTGGGCTTTGCTAGTGAGCAGAACTTTGACCTTTTCTAACTTGTTTCCTAACATAGTTGTTGTTCTAGAGGAGAGGTCCAAGCTAGCATGATGTATGGCCAAAGTATGTTGAAAATGTTTGTATACTTATGTGAAATTTACAGGATCAGTATAAGTCCGCTTGATTTTGAGTGGTTTTCATAACCGCTCAATCAATTCTAGAAAGAGGGAGCAAGTCTTTTCACTTTCATTACCATTAAAGAGAGCTCTGTTTTATGAATCTGTTTACAAATGAAGCTGTGTGCTCATGAATACTTAGGTTTGTTTATTCATTACTACTTTAAATTCTTAATCTGAATTTAGATTACTGCTGTAAATTCAATACTCCTTTATGAATAAAGTCACAAGGCTTACAGTGAAAGCTGCATCTAATATATATATATATATATATATATATATATATATATATATATATATTAATGAGCCTGAAGGTTTTGCGTCAGCCTGAACTGAGTCTAAACACACATTCAGGCTAACAGTATGCTGCAGGCTGTAAGCAGTGCTCTTTAATTGGGCCCTCAGAGAAAACACCAGAACAATCCACCTAACAATTCATTATACATTAAACAGATGATTACCACTACAGAATTTATTTTTTTGTTACCATTATTTTGATATTATACTAATAGTCTGTTACAGTTAAGTTTCCCATGACAAAATGAAAAAAAAAAGTCTTCCTCTATTGTTGAATGTTAGTTCATCATCAGTCATTATGACTAGCATTTTATGCTTCGGTTTAGACACCAAAGTTGGTGAAGAATTACATTATTACTACTCAACATGTACTCAACATCTTTATCCATTGCCATAAATAGCAGGCGATCATGTGACTGACTGTGTGAGTTTGTCTGACTTTTAGCAAAATATCTCATGAACCACTGAACAGATTTAAATGAAACTCAGAAATTAATCACTGAAAATACATCTATAGCAAAATTAACTTTTGGAGTTGACCTGATTCGAGATGGTCGCCACACCTAATCAAAGTGAGCAAACACAAAAGTGGTTATAATCATGTAGTTTTTACAGATACCAAGCTAAAACTTGGCATGGTAATAAATGAGAGTCAACCTCAACGCATACTCTGAGTGCGAACAAATTGCACAAGATCTTTGTGCAAAACTCAGATGAGACATGAGCTTGAGATGGGGGTGGAATTACACTCGGAATAAGCACTGAGCCTCTTCCTGTTTGCGGTGATGATAGGCAGTTTGACAGATTCCATCAGGCAGAAGTCCCCGTGTACTATGTTTGCATTGGGATCTGTTGTGAGGGAAGGTAGCAGGTGGAAGAGAGCACAAAGAGGTGGAAGCATGCTCTGGAGAGGTAGAGAATGGAAGCTAGTATGAGCAAAACATAAATATGTGTGTAAATGACAGGAAGACAGGTAAAGAGTGAAGCTGCAAGGTGTAGCTGTACTGGAGGAGGATGAGTTTAAGTACATGGGATCAACTATCCAAAGCAATGGACAGAACAGTAGAGAGGTGATGAAAAGAGAAAAGACAGGGTGGAGTGGAAAGAGACCTGCCAAGGTATGCATGGTTTGGTGATGGTGGCTCTAACATAAAGACAAGTGGTGGAGCTGGAGTTGGCAGAGATGAAGATGTTCATTCGGAATGACCAAAATTGACAGGATTAGATTTGAATACATCAGAGGGACAACTCAGCTCAGGTTAAAAATGGTATGATTACTGTACTGAAATAAATCAATAATAATGAAGTTTACATTTGTATTTCTCATCAAATACTTTGCATTCACCAACAATCTCAGGTTTTCAGTGGTATATTACATGTGCAGTGTGCACCAGCTCGTAAAAAAGGAACTTGTGTACACAGCAGATTTGCACAAGAAAACCTGCTTGTAAAGTTTTAAAAGACTATAGGAAAAAGAAAATCTTAAGTTTTGTTTGAGAAATTCTGTTAAAATGATAATTTTTAATTGAAAAACTCGAAACACAGACCGTATTAATGTTTGAAAAAAATCGCAAAAGCTTTTAACAACATTAAATTGTAAAACATCTATGCGTATGAAGGACATTTCACCAGTAAAAGTTAAAACCAAAACAGATGGTCCAGCTTTAACATGCACCACAATACCCAGAATTACAAAATTCTCCAACAAATCTGTATATGATGATTTCTTTGGCGTCCCAACTTTTCATTATTCACAAACTGAGTCAAGAAGAAGGTTGCAGGTTTGACTCAAGAACCTAACATGCGTCTTTCTGCTGAGCTTGTACTGTATGTTCTACTTGGGTGGGTTTTCTCTGGGAGCTTTGGATCATCCCACAGCCGCCAAACATGCATGTTAGGTTAATCGGCCAGTTGAAACTGTCTGTTTCTCTTTTTTATCTTTGGTGTATGTGGTATATGGAGTACTTCACCCCTCGCCCAATGACAACTTGGGATAGGCACCAGCTCCTTGCAACCCTGAAGAGGAACACTCGGGTAAAGAACATGGATGGATGGATGTGGCTTGTGCCCTTTTGTCAAATCATACTGTTTTGTTCTTCACATTAGATTTAGTCCAATACATGTTTGGTGTTTATATTTAAAAGATCTGAAATCAGAACCTCCTGAGCTCAAACTTGGTTACCGTCGGCGTCATCAATGTATCATTCAAATTTCTGTACTTCTGATCCATTTAAAACAGCCTCTGAACCTCCATAAGCCAGTTTACTTGCACGGTAAGAAAAATTATCCTTCCTTAACTATTTTATTTAGGGTTGCTTGTGTATACCAAGTACTTAATTAAAAGTATAACTTCTAAACAAATTGTTATAGTCTTGTAAGATCTGTATTGGTTTCTTTGTTTCTGTGTTTAAAGCAAGCTGCAGTTATTCAAATAGTAAAAATGACATAGAACATCACTATATATAGATATATATATCTATATATATATATAAATCACTCTAGTGTCTAACTGTTGAATGAGCTGTTTTGTTCAAGTAAAAAAAAAAGAAATTCCCTCCACATATAAATATTTTTGTAGTTGTTCCTGACCTTGGATGGTGTGTTTCACTGTGGCTTCTGTTCTGTAAGTTTTTGAGGTGATTCCTCACACTGTTTTTCATTTGTCAGAGCTGATTCAGAAATGGAGGAGTTTCTGATTGTAGACCTGAGCAACTCCAGCACCACAAGCTTGACAATAGATGAGGTAAGTCTCATTAAAGTTGACTTACTTTTATCATTATTATTTAAAGTTTAGAACCCTGAAGAAAGTTTAAACTGGTTGCTAAGAAACAACAAAAACACTCAAAAGTGTTGTTTTGGATTTTTCATGACATATGGAGAAACTTTATTTCATAACGACTACCGTTTCATTTACTGTAAAAGTGAACAACTAGCTTTACATTTCCAACTTTAGATTTACAGAAATTGCTTGAAATATTTGCTGTTTGTGGCAGCAGCTGAGGTTTAACAATGCTATCACTGATCTGCTGGTCTTTCTAACACTTTCCAACAGTGTGAGTTGAAAGCACACACACACACATCGGGATTCAAACTCTCGTTCAAATTAAAGATCATTTCGAAACTCTGTCAGTATCAAGTTATTTTGCAATTTTGAAAACAAAAATTACCCATGCTGCTTTGATGTTTTCTTTTTCATATTTTAAATGAGCTGTAGCTGTTAACAGATGGTTAAAACAAGAGCATTTGTGCCAAAACTGAATGCAATGAAACAGTTTCCTTGGAAACTATTGAATTTTATGCCTATATAAACTCTAATAACACATTAAATACCATAATGAATTACTTTAACTGAGGACATTTTTGAGGGATTCTTTCAAATGCTTTTAAGCTAAAGAGTGATTAAACCTCATGAATCAAACCTAAATGTGTCACTGACTGAGGTACTTGTCCGGCTTATAAAATCAACATTGGCATTGGTGTTATGGCTATGAAATTTTTAGGAATCAAGATGACTTTGCTTATTATTTATTTTAAAAAAGTCCTCCAGTTGTTGTTCTTTGCTGTAGTTTTTGTGACAGTGCATCATGTGTTTCACAGATGTATAATTGCAATTTAAAGACCCTTTTATCTGGACCTACAGCAAAAAAAGGACAACTCATTTTGAATTTAGTATAAGAGGTGAAGACAACATTGTGGACTTTGAAAGTGTGTAGCAAGAAGAAGAAGCACAGAGAGTTGGAAAAGTAAGAACAGAGCAAAGTCTGCAAGGTCTTTGCAAGTTTTCTTTCAGTGCTAGCAGAGCAGCTCCACCTGTTGTCATCAGTAGTTCCAGGTAGACAAGCTGGTGCCAACATTGCTTCTGCTGCAAGCCAAGAGAGAGGAGCCAGGGATTATGAACTTACAAGACTCTATCATACTGATCAGGAAAATAACTAATGACTGTTAAAATTATATATGTATTGTTTATTTATGATACATATGTGGGTTACGTTTGCTTGGTTTTGGCTGTTATTGTTACCAAGTTTTGAATAGCTGAAAACAGTGTTGGGTGAAACAAGCTGAACCACAGTGACTGAGAGATCTGAGGAAATCTCTTGACTTGTAGTGTTTGAGATGGAGCGCCTGTTTTTTTTTTTTTTTTTTTGTAATTACTCTGCACATTTCATGGTCTGATTCGGGGGTGGCAAACTGAAATCTTTTTTATGTTTTCCACTTACAAATACTTTGTCTGTTTGCACATTGATAAACTCTAGAAATGACCCTGAACTCTTCCCAAACTGATGGAAACAACAATTGTTTCTCTCAGATCATTGCTGATGTCTTTTCTTGGCATTATGTTAACACACCTGAATGCTCCAAAACAGCAAAATGCTACAACATCTGTCGAGGTGCTGTAATTTTCTGAGGATCAGTTAATTCAAGTATTTGATTGGCAGTGGCTGACTGTTATTTAGTCTTTTATTGCCTTTTGATGCAGTAAAAGTGGACCTATTTCATATTCAAACATTGCTTCTGCATGGTGGGTTAGTTTTAGTTAAATAAAAAGTGACACTGGTTAATTTGTCACCTGTGTTGTTTATCTGAGGACAAATGCACCTCATTTTAAGATATAATATGGACTAAATTATTATTTATCAGGGCCTATGGAATACTTTTTAGTTGAAAGTGGGTCTACTTTCTTTAATATCTCAACGTAGAAGCAACTAAATGTCTTGTCAATCACTGAGCTTTTCTTGAACGAGGCTACCCACAAAAGGTCCATAATAATGTAAAACTTCAGAAACAGAAACAAGTTTTCAACTCTTTTGTTTAACAAATACACACACAAACATACATTTTTGATACATGTACAGCTTATACAGTTTAAAATATCTTTTTTTTTTTTTAGAAACATGATACCTTTTAGGGCAACATGGTAATGCAGTGATTACAGCTGTCACCTCCCATCGAGAAGGTAGCAGGATCACCTCCTAACCTGGGGGCTTTTTGGGGGTAGTTTGCATGCACTCCCCACATGTGGGTTTACTCCGGTTTCCTTCTACAGACCAAGAACAGGCATCTATAGTTAATTGGCAACTCTAGATTGTCTCTAGGTGTGAGTGAGAGCGTTAATGGCAGTTTGTCTTTTTGTGTCCCGGTGATGGACTTGCGACCTGTCCAGGGTGTCCCCTGCCTCTCTCTTTACAGTGATTGCTGGAGATAGGCACCAGCTCCCTGTGACTTGGAAATTAGAAGCGGGTAAAAGAAAATGAATGAATGGATAATGCCCTTCAATCAGAGCACATCTTCATGTGGAATGAAAAAGGAGCTGATAACTCTTGCATGGCTCTAACATTATCCTCTATCTGTTTTTGTTTCATTGAATCAGACCTGTGAAATTCCAGAAGGACCTGAAAATGAGGATAGAGATGGTTTCAGTAAGCAGCAGCTTATTCAGTCAATAAAAACTCCAGAGACACCACACAGCAGTGACCTCAGTGAGGAAAGCTTCAAGGACAAAAGTGATATAACACGACATGAACTCAACCCCACTGCTGAAAAAAAGTTTATCTGCAACCAATGCGACAAGAGATTCAGCAAGTCAGGGACTCTGAAGACTCATCAGCGGATCCACACTGGAGAGAAACCTTACATCTGCAACCAATGCGACAAGAGATTCAGGTCGCATGGACATCTGACACGTCATCAGAAGACCCACACTGGAGAGAAGCCTTACATCTGCAACCAATGCGACAAACGATTCAGCGAGTCAGGGGCTCTGAAGACTCATGAGCTGATCCACACTGGAGAGAAACCTTACTACTGTGACTCATGTAGGCAGCATTTCAGGCAGGCAACTCATTTGAAATCTCACAAGCAAGGACATCCACACTGGAAAAAAGCCTTACTTCATAATTTCATCAACGTTAAAGAAATGCTTTAAACCAGTTAAGGATTAAGAAAAAACCTTTATTTCACTGTTGGCTTTAAGCTCCATCCCAAAAGTACAATAAAGCATCAAAAAGCGTATCAGAACAAACAGTGCTTGTTTTATAAATGCATGTTTTATCAAATCTGTCACTGAACTTCCCCAGTAATAATGGTAGGTATGCAACTTAAACAAAAGATTTTTAGTTTTTTAGTGTCTGTGCATCTTTTCAAGCAAGTACAGAATCTTTGTATGACTGTTTAGGTAAATAAAAACTGCATCAGAAGGCATTTTGTAGAACTTAAATTAAGTGTTTACAGTGTGGTGCATTCCAGGACATTTAACTGCTTTTTATTAAACTAGTGAAGTGTGGCTTCAGCAGAAAGTTTGGGGTCATTGTCCTGCTGGAAGGGGAACTTCTGTCCTAGTCTCAAATCTTTGGAATGCTCAAATATGTTTTCCCCCCAAATTCTCTACATTTTGCCCCATCTGTCTCTTATCTTAGTTAAAAAAAATAACTATGGTGATTTCTGTTGTTATATGAAGCTTAGCTCTGTGCATTATCTAGCTAATAAAGGTTCTTTGGACAGATACGCCCATCTCTGCAGAAGACTTACCTAGTTCCCTCAGGATCATGATGGGCCTTTTGGTTACTTCTCTGAATAATGCTCTCCTTGCCTGGTCCATGAGTTTTTGTGAACAATCATGTTTTGGCAGGTTTGTGCCAGTTCCACAATCTTGCCATTTTTAAATAAAACTAGCACTCCTTGAAGAAATGCATATCACCAGCTGTCTTAGATGCCAAAGTTTAAGACAGATCTTACCCAATCTGTTAGTGCTCGGAGTATGCAATGGGGATGACTATCATCTACTACCACACCAAATGTTAATTCAATATTTGTAAAATTGGCTAAGGCATAAACATTTTTATGTTTGCTAAATTTGATTTGCCATATTACATTAGGTTGACTTCAACTATGAATCCAATGTAGATGTGCATCCAATTATTACTTTCTGGAAGTTTCATTAAAATTTTGCAAAATGACAGAAGGGTTCAGTCTAGGTAATGCACATGTTTTGTTAAGTTAGTGCTCTGTAAGTGCTAAATGCACTGGGGATGACATAGCTCCCACCACACTAAATTTTAGCTCAATACGTGAAAAGTTGACTGAGATAAAGTGGCAGACAAATACACACAGGAACACACACAAAAAGACCTGTTGTAATCTCTGACATTCTCTTTAACTATGTTAAACAGGTTAATGTTGTTGATGAGCTGTTTGAAAGTAAAGACTCTTCAGTAAGGTTAAGTCCATAGACAAAAATCGTAGGGGGGTTGGACCCCCCCCATCCCGCCCCCCAAAAATTAAACAAATAAAATGGTGATTGCACCCCCCCAAAATCATTTGAGGAAATTCTACTTTTAGGCAATATATTATTTAAAACATATCCACCCTTTATATAGACAAAACGATGCAGTTAAGCTTTTCAAAAATGCCTTTCCCCCACTTACAGAGAGAAGAATGCAGAAATCATTCCACTTAAAAATAGGACAGATCAGATGGATGAAGAGGAGAGAGTCGGCATAGGGGCTGCTGTTTGTACAGCAGCTGCTAATGCTAACTTGGAGAGAACAGCAAATAGCTTTGCTTTCTGTCAGGACCTGTTCAAAGTAAGAGATCAAATGGATTCTTGTACAGATTAGACAAATGCGTGACAAATGGCTATTTAACATTAGACATATATGTTGGGCCAACATTGGTAGATGGGGCTAGTGCCAAAGATGCCAGGTGATGTCCAAATAAAATAAATTTTTCAAAATTTATTTAAAAAATAGCCAACAGTATTTATTCTAATTGATAGAAGAATTTAGTAATAATAAGGTGTCCATCTGTTCATTTTACAACAGTACATTTGACTGTACCTTTGGCGTGCTCCTGAAAATTGCCTCTAAAAAATCTTCCTGTTTATTGTCTCTCCCCAATAATGAAGTGTGATTTCTACCCTTGGTGCTGAAGCTGAGATAAACAAATATTACTACAGTATTGCTCTTAATAAAGTGAAATTCCTTATAATTTAAATTTCAGCACAAAAAAAAATGTTGAAACAACACTTGTCTATTGAGACTTGAAATCAAAACATAATCGATACACATTAAAATGCATCTGTGGTATACTAGTTTATTGTTATATAAATAGCAAAATGCATTTAACAAGAGATAGACTACAGACTTTAAATGTGATCCATATTAAAAACTGATATGAACATAATATGAATAATCAAGCCATAACATTTTACTTGCTGGCTTTATCACAGTGGTTACACAGAACACATACATTATGTCTGCATCCTCTTCGGGTATTTCCTCCTACTTCCCTTCATAGCAACTCTAACCAGGAACATTTGGTTTATTAAGCCACATGGCTTCACTCACTGAGGCCATGTTCTCATAGTAAATTTAAAACTATCTTTCTAAAAGAGTCAGAAATGCAAAAGTTGAACAAATTCTTAAAAGACAATGACTGCAACTGTTAACTAGACCAAGGGACATATGACCTCCAGCAGCTCATGTCAGCTTAGCTATAGGCTTACTTGCACATCAGTCATTAAACAAAGAGCCATGTCTCTAAAGTTTTAAGTGGTGAAAACTTTACTTTTAATGCTGAATAGGTTATTTCCTGCAGTAATGAAAGACATTACGGGGTGTGGCAGCAGTAACAGGAACAATGAGAGCTCAGTGCAATGAAATCTGACGGAGGATCCTCACAGGATGTATTAGCCTGACACTGATTGGTTGATACCAGATAAATATTTGTATCCAAGGTTTTCATCTTTATTTGAAACAATTCTCTCTTAGTTCTTGTATGATTCTACGCCATTATTGGCAGCAGTTTAGTGTGTTTTATCTCATCATGTTAGAAGGAAAAGAAGTTGAGCTTCGGTGCAAAGATTGGAATGTTTCTCGCTCCACACCTTTGAAAGTGGACAAGATGTTTTAGTGGTTTCCTATCTGCAGGTTGTTGACCTTGTCAGTCACATTTCAGGCACTGGGGACTTGTTTCACTTGGCAGCCAGCAAGCTCACAGGTGGATGGCGGAAAGAGTTGTCATGGAAACAAGCCACCAGGATGGGACACTGTGCAGACTGCAGCAAAAGCTTTTATTGATAGCTATCCCATTGAGCTGATTTCTGGACTGTTACTGAGCTACCTGCTGAGTTTGTAAAAAAGAGGTTCAATCATTTCCTGCAGATAAAAGAATGACAGAGACTTTTAAAGAAGCAGCTTCAGTCTTCAAGTTTAACAAATGCTAGAATACTGCTGTATTTCTTTCAGGGTCTCCTGACATTAATATACAATCAAAATCTAAATTCATTCCTCTTCTTTTTCTTTCAGCTGTTCCCTTTTTAAGGGTTGCCACAGCAAGTCATCCTCCTCCATCTAACTCTGTCTTCCGTGTCCTCTGTCCTCTGTCCTCACTCCAACTCCCTCCATGTCCTCTCTAACTGCATCCATATGTCTTCTGTCTGTCTTTTTCTTGGCAGCTGCATCTCTAACATCCTTCTACCAATATACTCACTGTCCCTCCTCTGCACATGTCCAAACCATCTCAGTCTGGCCTCTCTAACTTTATCTCCCAGTTCTTCAACCTGTGCTGTACCTCTGATGACCTCATTCCAAATCCTGTCCATTCCTGTCTCTCTCAAGGAGAACCTCAACATCTTCAGCTCTGCCACTTCCAGTTCTGTCTCCTGTCTTTTTGTCAAAATCTAAATTCATTGGATAATAAGAACTAATACACATTTTGGGTTGTATAGAAAAACAAATTCTTACTGTTTAAAGTCAACATTAAAAATTAGTTTTATATTTGGATATTCGGATCTGTCTGAAGATCACATCAATTTGTCCTTAAAAAAATATTTCAGTCATTTTGACAGGTGGTTCTGTTTAGAAGTCCTGAAGAATTATTATCTTAAATGTTTTAGATAGCTCCTTGAATGGTCTTAGTTTGGAGAAATATATGTTACATTGAACATTGCAACTGACTGCAACTGAGTCAACTTGTTGGTCTGTTGTTTTATTTTGATAAAAATTCTCAAAACCTTTGTACAGGATAGAAGAATTTTCTTAACTTTAAATATAATTTCTATGCACTGTTGCACCGATTTTAGTTCCTAACTACCTATTGTAGCTGTGGGGCCATAATTGGTGATGCACAAAAGATGCGTGAGAGATTTAGTTGCAGCCTGGTTGTAGACCATTAAACTGGGGGGTGGGAGAGAGTGTGCCAATGTTGTACATTAATTGTTCCCCTTGTTACTCTTTTTAAACTGTGCTGGAGAATAAATGTTCAGGTCCTGACTGCTGGTGTGATGAGCATTAATCTGCTCATCTATAATAGTGAGTCATGCAAAACCGATAACATACACCTTTACACCGCCATCAGTTTTGCTATAGATGTTTCTCGACATAGAATTTTGCATTTTGTTGCTAGCATAAACAGCAGCAGCAACTAGCGGTAGCACTTCTGGTGCAGCTTTGGATTTCTCAGGCAATAATTATGTAATGCAGAATTGAAAGATGTGTAAAGATTTAAAAAATATGGTTAAACCACAAGAAAATTGAGTTATTTTAGGGTGACAGCAACCCACTTTAATCTTAGCTCTGGTTAGATTACCTGCCAGCTCATCTGTCTTGTCAGAATTAAACCTTATTTCTTCAAACAGATAAGATTTTATTCTGATAACCTTTCTTCATAACCTCATTTCAAAATGGCTGAAGTATTCCTTTAAATGCTTATTGGGTTTTTTATTATGTAAAATCTTTACATTAAAAGTAGTTAACCAGTAACTGAATCATTTAATTAAATGCAGTGGAGTACAAAGTTTAACTCTTTGCTCTAAAATGTGGAGAGTTGGGGTACTGAGAACCATGACAACATAAATACACTGTATTCCAAATTATTATGCAAAACGTGTTTAGGAGTGACAAGGTAAGAAATTTTTGGTTTGTCAGCTAAACTCATTGATGGTGATGTGTGTCAAGGCTCCTTATATCATTGAAAGCAATTGCAGACACCTGTGCTAATTAGTTTGGCACGTGTGTCCAATTAAAGGCAAGACTACTTAAGAAGGCTGTCCCACATTATTAAGCAGCCTACATTTTCAGCCAAAATGGGAAAGAAAAAGGATGTGTCGGCTGCTGAGAAGCAACAAATTGTGGAGTGTTTAGGTCAAGGCATGACTACAATCAACATTGCCAAGACACTTCATTGTGATCATCGCACAATTAAGAAGTATGTAGCTGATTCACAGCACACACGTGTGCGTGCTGATAAGGGAAAATTGCGGACTCTTTCCAACAGGCAATTCCGTCGGATTAAAAGAGCAGCTGCAAAAATGCCTTGTCATGGCAGCAGACAAGTTTTTGAAGCTGCTGGTGCCTCCAACGTCCCCCGCACAACAAGATGCAGGGTCCTTCAGAGATTTGCAGCTGTGCGTAAGCCATCCTGTCGACCTCCTCTATCCACTGCACACAAGCAGAAACGGCTCCAGTGGGCCAAACAATACATGAAGACTGACTTCAAAACTGTTTTGTTCACCGATGAGTGCCGTGCAACGCTCGATGGTCCAGATGGATGGAGTGGAGGATGGCTGGTTGATGGACACCCCATGCGAACAAGGCTACGGCGCATAATAATTTGGAACACAGTGTAAAGTAAAAGCACAATTACAAAACTTACTCTTTTTTTTTTTTTTTTTTTTTTTTTTTAATAGCCAATCAAGGCACTCTCATCTAGTGTAAAAACTCACTTACATCGATTTATATAGAAACTATACAATATATTGGGTCAATGAAAACAGCTGCTTCACACATACCGTACTTGCAAACAGTCAATGAAAGGTCTACTGTGTTCCCAACACCAAGGTATATTTGTCTTCATTCCCGCAGTAATAGAGGGGAAGAGGGGTGGAGACAGTATGCAGGAGATGAAACATGTTGTCAGGGGAAACTCAACAGAGGTTGTCTGATTGCACCTCGAGGCTCCAAGCTGTCAGTCAACATCAGAAACTAACAGAACCTCCAGGCTTTCACTAGAGATCCACTGTTTCTAGATGATGTGCCAGTAAGGTTTAGATTTGCATTGTAGTAAAGGAAGAGTATTTTTTAAGATATCGACACAAGGTTTGCGGGAATCTTACCATCTCACTAGTAAAAGCAGTAGGAGCAGATGGCAGTTTAATGTAATTTCACAGACAGAACTAGATGGAAATCCAAAATGGCACAAATTTTCAGTCATCATATCAACTGGCTAAGTTTTAAGTAAAAAATATCTGCATTCTGCAGGGCTTAAGATTCAAATTATTCCCAAATAAATGCCATTCAGAGAGAAACACACTGCTAAGTACAGCAAGTTTGTGTTGTAACCAGCCCCCGCTGCATGGTTAAATTCAGATTCTTTTTTACAGTATAGTATGTACATACCCAATGTGTGGTGATTCTGGACGTTTGGTATTTTTTGTACTTCCTGGTGGGCCGTCTCGACGGCTGATTGGCAGCTCTTCGTCACTCCCTCTACACCTGTGGCAGATCAGGCTCATCAGGAGACAGATGGTACTTAAGGCCGTGGTGGGAACCAGACCAGCGCTGGAGCATTGTTTTGCCTCTGTGGTAAAGTGCTAAGCCTCTTGTGATTTACGAGTTTCTTAGTGAACCCTTTTCTGAGCTTTTTGCATTTTTGTGCTTTTACCTACCTAGGACAACCTGACCTGCATGGATTCAGTCTGGTCTGTTTGTGGAAACCTGCCTTGGAGATAAACTACCTATCTGTTTGCCTGTGCCTGTCTCCCTGCCTTGAGAGGGATACTTACCCACTGCCTCCTGGAGAAACTGCTAACCTGCTACTGGGAAATACTTACCTTCGTACTCACCTCCGTGCCGTGGATCACCCTTTGCACAGTAAGGCCTCTCACCTGAGGATTAATACTTACCTGCCTCTTCACCAAGGTAATACTTACCACGACCTCTGCTTCCAGGTCCTGGTTCCTGTTATTATCACCGTTCCCGATTCACTGTAAAATAAACTCACTGTCTATTATCTTGGTCTCCCGCGTCTGTCTGACGCCGAGCTGCTCATTTTAGAATATTGCCGAATCCTGACACAATGTCTTTAAATAATGCACATAAAAACAGACATGGTCTTAAAATCATAGTTTAGAAAATATGAGGAAAGAAGATTTTATTGAAGTTGTTCATTAAACATGTTTCTGTGTGTAAACCACAATGAAACCAGTGATTGTAGACATTCTAGCAAAATAAGAAACACATTTTTTTAAGAATTTTAAAAAAGCCTTACATCTATTAGTTTATCTAGTGTATAACATTCATATTTCTATTGCTGGTTTACAGTACTCTGCAAACTTAAAGTCTAAATAAAACATTGTTATTTAATGTACAAAAAAGTAAGTCAAATCAGAGCTGATACAACATTACAGAAGTGTTTCTAACATTTTTCAATATATATCAAGTCTAAATGTATTTCATCAGCTTACATTTGAGTTGATAGACAAATTAGTATATATTTATATGTATTTCAGTGCACAACAGTCAACAGTGAAACTGTTTTTATAATAAACCAAACAAATTGAGTCTCTTAACAGTTCTGCCAGAGAAACATCCAAAAAAATGTTTGGATTTCAGCATTTATTTCTGTCCGCACACTGAATCCATGACAATGCTCATGCTGCGTTCATCAAAATAAGTTACTAAAAGTAAAGCACAGTGACTACTAAGTTCAGGAAGCTTAACAAAGCTGGCATATTGTGTGTCAAAATAAGTGAGAGGTAAAAAAGTAGTATTCTAAATTAGAGATTTAAAAATGTTGGTTCATCGATCGCCTTAGTCTAAGAAAATCAAAAAAAGAAAAGAAAGGTATATAATACAGAAAGACAAAATGAAAAGAACGTTCACTTTTACATAAAGAAGCAAGTATGTATATTTGTGCTACTGGACAATACTGTCCCTGCATCTCCTACAGGAATGCTTCTCTACCACATGTAATAGCTGCGTGAGGTGTCCACTTGGCTGGGTTTGGCCTCCGATGTGCCTTCTTTCTCCTTCTCACTGTCTGCCTCCCACAAGTTAATAAGAGGAGGATAGAGCTCATTTAGTGGTATTGATGAGGTTTTCTGCATGTACTTCTTTAGAGAATGGTGATAATTTTTCCTTTTCCACCTCTTAGCAATGTACACACCCAATAAAACCAAGCTGATGATTGCAAACATTGTTCCCATGACAGCTGCAAGAGCAGTGTTGGTCCCTTGATCGGATATTTCCACAGCAAAGGGCGCTTGCTTTGTTGTTACATTCACACATGACTTTTGTGTTTGATGGTGGATGTTGGAGACAGTGAGGCACACCTCGTACTCTGTCGCTGGCTGTAGATGAGTGAGGTTGTATTCGTGGACGTCCACGGGAACCCTGGCAGTGTAGGTAATATGTGGGTTGTCAATTTTCATAGTTGCGGATGACCACTTGAGATTAGAGGTCATTACATTTGAGTTTATTTTCCAGGAGACGAGAATTGAATGAGATTCCGTCTGCTTGACATAGATCTTCATGAGCTGTGTGCTGTCCAACAGAGTACCGTTCACCTTTATGGCTGTTACTCTGGTGTCAACTCCGTCTGAGTTTTGAGCCACACAGGTGTATCTGCCGGAGTCTTCAACTTGGATAAGAGAAATTCTCAATGTCCCTTCTTTGCTGAGGCTGTATTTTTCAGATAAAGTGTCCGTCACGATTTTGCTTCCCATTGGTGTCACCCAATAGATTTCAGGGTCAGGCTGGGAGATGGCTCTGCAGTCCAAGTCCAAGGTCATGCCAATTTCCAAACTGAGGTGGCTGGGGAAGGTATCATGAGAAATTATGGGCAGGCACTGATTTGCTAACTTTTTCTGCAACACCTCTCGCACACGCATACCCCTGACCTCTGCTGGCATTGCACAAAACATGGCTACAGGTTCCATAAATCGAACTGCAGTTCTGTTGGAGCCCATCCACTGGATGACACAGTCACAGCGCAGAGGGTTGCTGTGAATGCTGATCTCACGCAAATTGGGGAGGGAGTCCACCGTAGACTGATAAAGGGCATTCAAAGCATTGCTGTTTAGCATTAGACTTTCCAAAGCTGGAACGTCCCGAAAAGCCTGACGACTAATATAGGAAAACTTGGGATTGTTTGTAGCTTCCAGCTTGGTGAGCTCAGGAAGGTTATCCAAAGCATAATGATCAATAGAAACCAGCTCTCCCATGTTGTTTATACCCAACTCCTTCAATCTAAGCATGTTCTTGAAATCCCCCTCCTGAATCTTATGTATAGGGTTTTTGTTTAAATCAAGGAACTTTAGGTTAGGTAGTTTTTGAAGGGCTCTCTGAGGTACTTGAACCAGCTTGTTGTCATAGAAAGAGAGGCTCTCAAGATTGTCGAGTCCCACAAAGGCATTACTTGGGACATCTTTCAAATCCATCCCAGCTAAAACCAGGCTTCTTAGATTGCCCAGTGGCTTGAAATTAAAGTCTGTAATTCCATCAACAGGGTTCTCTCCAATCATGAGGATCTCCAGATTAGGTGTAGATTTAAACCATTGGCTATTTATGGTTTTGAGCTTATTAGAATTGAGGTGAAGCCTGAGGAGGTTATGCAGACCAGAAAAAGCATCAGCAGAAATGCTGCTGATCTGATTGTGGTTGATGTAGAGCTCCTGTAGGTTGCTAAGGTCTTGCAGACAGTAATCAGGCATTTCCGTAATCTGGTTCTCCTCCAAATGAAGCGTGGTGAGCTGGGACATGTTAGTGAGACCAACATCTCGAATGGTACTGAAGTTATTTTGGGAGAGGTCCAGTTCTGTCAGGTTGAAGAGCTGCTCCAGCTCTTCACTGGTTTTTGCAATGTAGTTACTTTGTAAGAGGAGAACCTGAGTTTCACTGGACAGGTTCCCTGGGATCCGTGTTAAACGAAGGTCATTGCAGTCCACAGTTATGGCTTCTCTGTAGGTGGACTGGGGAGTGAACCACGGTCGGATCTCGCACACACACAGCTGGGGACACTCATTGCTCTGGACACAAGATAGTCCAACAGATACTAGCAGCAGGCCAGCAAGCACCTGGGGAGAGCTGTCTAACCTCCATCTAGCCATGCTGGGAAAGGACAGGAGGATGGTCAGGTGACTTTGGAGGAGGGTGCGTAACAGTCATCAACCAAAGTTTCCACTGATGATGCCTTTCAGTTGATGAAACAAAACCCTCAGGAGACAAAGGTGCTCATGTAGTCAGCGGTACAGCAAAGGTTTCCAGGGTTTTTGGACTTTCTGAAAAACAAAAGACAAAGCTTAAAGTTTTAGACTAACAGCTGGGTGAAAACCAATCAATGTCCAAGGACAAACTTACAACATCCTTTCTAACACTCCAAAGGATTATTATAAAGCCTGTGACCTTCATAAGAAAATTATGAAAAAAAAATCCCAAAACAAACCTAACTAACAAACAAACAAAAAACAATGAGAAGAAGCTTTTAGAAGCTGCACAACTACAACAGCAACTTTGTATTGAGGCGACTGCAGCACTCTAACAAAATATTGCTTATATCATTTCTCAGTCTTACAAAACAACTTTTTCTCAAAAACAACATACCCATGTGAATGAACGCTGTGTTAGCTAATGTTAAACCTAGCTAATTTATTATTAATATTAAACTAAACTATATGTTTAGTTTTATGCCATTTTCTTAACTGAACAATGTCCATGTTTTTATGTGAATGTATATGTTGAGCATAGATCCACTGAAACAAACTGTGTTAATACCCATGGTGCTGAGGCTGCAAATGTATTAGTCCACCGGGGATTGAATAAACTTGAATTGACTAGACTATCATTTTAAAGGCCCTTATTTCTTTGTTCCTTCAAATTTTTAAGGCCAACTTCACTTTACTTCACTTCAGTATCAAGGCCAACTGTTCAGCAGGTAAACTAGGAGCTTTCCACTTGCAAAAAATATTGCCTGCTTGTTGTTTTGAACTCACCCCCCACCTATTTTTCTACTGTACTCCACAAAACTCAGTGTGGAGGTCTAACTGCTAAACTTACCACCAAGCTCACTGCATGATGCTTTCAGTTTGAAGGGCCATTAGCCTGCAGCATGTAACTTAAAGTACAACCAGACAAAAGACCCTAACAAAAGATATTTAGTCTTGCTACATCTAAAATTTCTTTTTTTTACATAGTACATGTTTCTCATAAATGCAGCAATTAAATAAGAAAGTAGAGTGACAAAGAACAACTGTGTCTACACCATTCTTGCGAGACTGAGTTATGTGCATCATCAACAGTTTTGAGAAAATGCAGGTTCAGCTCATTACAATGCATACACAAAATGCTGCTCTGAATTACTTGGAAAGAGATCAAATTCCATTGAGAGCTTTCATCTATCCAACAGGCCCATAAGGACTCCATCATTAGCTTCTCAGAACATCATTAAACATGATGAGATACTGATACAGACCGTGCCTTAAAGAAAGCAACAAAAAGATAAATGCCTTAATTTTTAATGCAACTTTCTCAACATCCAGAATATAGGACAAACATGGAGAAAAGTTTTTAGTGGGCTTTCAGTTTTTTTCCCCAGTTGAATGAACAGATGGAATAATATCCAACTTTTTTTCTGTGTTCTTTAAGTTTGTGATGGCTCATGACTACAATTGGGATTTGAAGGAAGGACCAGAGAAAAGGAGAAATCAGATGTAGACCTCTCAGTTACTTAATGGTACAGGGTGGGGAAGATAGTAAGAGTTTTAATGGGCATCTGTCAGCCCAAACGGGAATTACAATCTGTGAATTAGAGGGGAAATTATTACATTTGGCATATTTTACTTAAAAGCAGTGCTACAGTGTGTAAGACCCCCATTCATACTAGATAACAATGCAGCTGAGGCAAAAATAAATCAGCCAGAACATTGAGCGTCTGCAGGGTCCAGGGTGCAGTGGACTCCCCATGACAATACACGTCATAGGGTGTGATATGGTATAGGGTTTTGAGCATGTACAACACTTTTGTAGCAAGGTCATGGAGGTGTCCTAGGTGGAAGAGTTGTGGCGGTGGTGGAAGTAAATCCATGGTATGGGCCCTGCACACACTAAAGGCCTCGTGTGCAAAGGGTCCTTTTGCACAAAAATGGGGCAATACGCCCTTTTCCATACAAAAGTTAAGATGTATAAATAATGAAATTACTGTGAAAATGTGCACAGCCCCACCCCAACTTCATGACTGGCATCTGTTTGTTTCATTTTCACACTTAAAGGGTATGACGGGAAACTGTTAATGGTGTGAAAACAATTACTGTACACACCTAAGGGGTATACGACAAAGTGAGATTTACTGCCTTGTCAGCTATGTTGAGCTGAAAGTCAGAGTTATCAGTGTAACAGAGGATTTAGAATGGTTAGATGATTTTTCTGTTCTTAATAATATCCCAGGTAGAAAAATCATACAGTTATGTTTATATTTCATCATAGTTTTGGCTGGTGCTGGAACATTTAAAATAATTGTCTGATCGTCAAATAGTAACAAATAAATATTTCACCATCTTCTTGAGTCAGTCGGAGTCCCGCATTTAGGTTCTAATTAAATGTCAGCCTTATAATTGTCAAATTTGACCACAAGCTGTTATTAATCAAATATATTTTCATTTATTCATCCGATCTATTAAAAACTGTACAGGCTAAGGTTTCTAATCTTAAATAAAAATCTTCCTGTTTGACCAGAAATCTTTTTTACAATATACTTGCATAATTTTCAGCTTAAGAAATAGCTGAAAAATGAGTTTGGAAACTTGAAAATACTAATAAGCCATATTCCGGCTGTGTGCCACTAAGAATCTGCAGTTAGACTGCAGTATGCTTAAAAATGGAAGGATTATGCAACACGACACCATCAGAATCATATCAAGTTGCTGCTGTATGGCCTGTGTATCTTTTATATTTTGCAGGATTTGCTGAGACATCTATAAAACAGTTCATATTAGATTTAATTTGTTAGTACCTCTGTACATCAGAGAATGTTTAATAAATGTTTGATTTGATCAATGAAGTGAGATCGGACAGAGTCAGAGTTGAATAAAACTTTATGATTGTGGAGTTTAAAGCTTAAAAGCTTTTTGTCTTGATCCAAACAGCAGAAGGCAGCCTAATGGTTCAAGAGAGTGACTTTGTGTTCTTCGCTGGCTAAACTACAGTTTCAGAGCATACCAAGACCCTGGTGTCTCAGTAGTTTTACAGTAGTTATATCTATAAACATGTGTAGCTTGAAATGCCTCAGTCTCACTCCCAGCCCACTTCTGCATTGATTTACCATGCGTGTAATCCATGTAACTGGTATCCAATATTACTGGGCAGCGATAACAATGTGCAGCCATCCTCCGGTTCACTTCCACCTTAATGCCTGACCATTTGTTTCTGACTTCTGCAGGTGTGCGGTGCTCTGACCACAGCAGCTGCACAAACACTGCCACTCCTCTTGCGCTTGGCACTAATGCCAGAGAACAGCAAGTCAAACATGTTCCTACACTCCGTTACTTTATTTAGTAGCATAACCTACTCACATTTCCTGAAATTCCTCTTTTTCCGGCATGCCAACATAATTTTTGATCGTGCAGAAAGGAGAATGACACATGCAGGTCATATTTGAATTTTTTTACTTGTGGCATGTCGGGGGTGGTGTCTCATGTGGGCTCACATGTTACTGTGTGTGTTGTTTACGCTGCCTCTGTGATTCTGTCTTGGTCCTTGTTTAAGTGATCTGGGGTGGCTGTGTGAGATGGTGGAACACTAAATTGTTCATGTAAGGCTGATGCTGGACATGTGAAGAGGACAGATGTCCACTCACTCAATCATCTTCATTGGCCTCTGATTCTGAAACACTCATAAGCATTTTTATGCGCTTCTGTTTGTGTTGGACATGTTAGAACACAACTAAAAAAAGGAAATTATTTAGTGAGCCACTATCTTGTTAGAGATTAAATCGCCACAGCAAAACCACAGAATGTATTTATTAAATAAAAGGTTTCCACCTGACAGTAACAATAAACATGAAGCATAAAGTATGCAGGCTTTACATCAAGCTATTATTTGTGTTTGAATAAACTGTACCGCAGTCCAATTGAAGGATTGTTCAGAGTAAGGTTTTTCCTTTGTGCTTTTTACGAACAGATGCTAGCAAACTGAAGGAATATGAAATGTATGGAAAACAGTAGAAAATGTCGAATATCAGCATGTTTAGCATTCTCTCTATGAGAATGTCCATTCTCGTACTTTATTCAAAACAATGCTGTGCCACCAGAGTCAACAGTATGTCTTTGATTCTTCTCTCCTAATGTCACGGAAATGAGATGTCTTAATATAGTTATTGTTTTAAATATGGTGAATTTATGTCACCTTTGCAACAGCATTGCTCATTAGCAAGATCAGTTTGCCAGCAGGTGTTTAACAAGCCTATGTACTTGCTGTATTATGCCAACATTTTAAGATGTCCTTAACTTAATTAGGTTTATTTACGGGGCACTTCAGCCAGTGTCAAGCCAGATAGAATCCACCTACTTAATGCCCGGCACCACCTTATGGAGATGCCACCTAAGAGGCTTTCAAGCAAAAGAGCTGAGGAATACATCTGAACATAGGTAAACTGCCTGGCAACAGCACGAAGGAGGAAGAAACACCACTCCGCTCCTCCTATACTGGGGAGACAGGGCGGAGCGAGGGGAGATCAGGGCTACAATGGGATCTTGTTTTTAAGCTAAAGCATTGTATATTGTGCCTAGTGCTGTTTCAGTCAGGATTAGCAGTTGGAGATCCTGGAGGGGAGATTAGCTGGGGTTGTGTACAGAAATCACACCCAGAGGAGAGAAACGAGTCTCACAGCACTTTATTAAAGGCAATACATCTGCAGTAGCTACAACTGTAAGATCGGTGCACAGTGTCTTATATGAATTATTGCTCAATTTCTTGTAGCAATTTTTGTCTATGACTTTATTTACTAAATATTTAATGAATCATTTTGTAGTGCTATAGTACTAGGAAAAGCGTTTTGGAAACTACAAAGTAAAATAGTGCACCAGAAGTTGTGATTTCTGCTAATTCTACTCACTCAAATAAGTAAAACGCCTTAAACTGGTAGATATTTTGTCACAAAAATCTATTTCAGTATTGTATTGTTCTTGCTTTTGGTTATTGTTAGTTTTGCTGCCGCGTCCGCCTTTTTGTTTGTTTATTTAAGTCAATAAATTAGTTTCCTTTTTAAATGATGAGTCTGCGCTCTGGGTTCGCCTCCGTCTCCCTCCCTTCTGACATAAAATAACCATTAATAAGTGATATTTGATATTATTTTGGCATCAAAGGTAATAATAATTTTATTGTTGTGTTTAAATGAAAGCTAATTTATCTACTGATAGATTTTCAAATTTTTGTTTTAATTCTGTTAAATTGTAGTGTTTTCGTTCATCATACAATCAGAATCTCATACTGGCCCGTGTCTACTCCAGGATTGTTTTAGTGTCTGTGTTGTTTCTGCTGTTGATCATTTCAGATTCAGTAAAGCCTGGCGTGTTTACAGTTCACCAAGCTGGTCAGGTAAGAATCCTGCTGGTCATGAGAGTGCTCACAAAAAAACTTTCTAACGCCTGTGAGGTTTTGCCACCAAACTGCAGATTGCAGCTGTGCACTTAGGTGATTCATTTCCTACAGTCTGACAAAATTAATTTGTCTCCTCCTGTGGTAGGGCAAAGCTTTTCCAGGATGCCAGAAGAAATTACCTGGCTGATCATTTTAATTACCGTAGGCGGGCCCAAAGAGACACCCATGGAAATCACTGCAAGTTATGAAAGCTAAGCATAAAGATTGTTTATTCTATGTGATCTGGTGAGAGCATTATTAAAATGAAATTTAGACATTTAGTAACATGGTGGGTAGGAAAAAAGAGCAGTAATAATGACCAGGAAATTGCCCAAGTCAGATCTGAACCAGGGCCCTGATGCAAGAAGAACTTCTTCTTCTTTATGGAAACTCTTTAAGGAGTGATATAGATGTGCCCCAAACATTTAATAATTAAACTGATCTTAGTGTCTGCACTCACAGAAAGACAAAAAGGTTCACCAAGTTTTCTACTACAATTATGTAATATCTATTTGTCCAATATACTTAATTTAAAGAGGGACAATGCATAAAACAATGTTATACGTTAACAGACCCCAGCCCTAGTTAGGCTTTGTTTTAAGAGACACAGAAACATTAAACTACTTTTGTATTTTAAATAATATGTGATTGCTTGGGTGAGATAATTAGACAAGACCCCAGCCACTGAAGGGCCACACAAACACTGAATGGCATTTGGTCTTATGAGCTGAAAATCTCAGTGTGGAATTTCGACAAAACACTTTGTAAAATGAGCTAAACAACACCAGACTAACTTGCGTTCACCTGCAAACATCTGCCGTTTAATACTAATTCAAACGCAACATTCAGAGGTTACTTCTGAAAAACTAAACAAGACCTAAAGAATACAAAACACTGGTCTGCAGGTATATGATTAGTTGCTACATTTCTTTATTATAGACAGTATTTATACTAAAAAAAAAACTATAGAAATGCATTTAGCAATTTTTAAAATTCTATATTTAGGAATAAAAAAGAAAAAAAAACCTGTAATTTGACAGGATCTAGTACACTATGGTCCCTTCGAATCGCTTTCAAAAAGGCAAACATTGCTACAGGTACTGTAAGAACATACACATACTCCATTCTTTTGACTGTCCCCTCCGCCCGTCTCACCACCATGGGGAGCAGAGCCTTCAGTCGCTCTGCTCCCCGACT
>NC_051433.1:23774717-23809466 GCF_001649575.2 Kryptolebias marmoratus
GGGAAATACTTACCTTCGTACTCACCTCCGTGCCGTGGATCACCCTTCGCACAGTAAGGCCTCTCACCTGAGGATTAATACTTACCTGCCTCTTCACCAAGGTAATACTCACCACGACCTCTGCTTCCAGGTCCTGGTTCCTGTTATTATCACCGTTCCCGATTCACTGTAAAATAAACTCACTGTCTATTATCTTGGTCTCCCGCGTCTGTCTGACGCCGAGCTGCTCATTTTAGAATATTGCCGAATCCTGACACAATGTCTTTAAATAATGCACATAAAAACAGACATGGTCTTAAAATCATAGTTTAGAAAATATGAGGAAAGAAGATTTTATTGAAGTTGTTCATTAAACATGTTTCTGTGTGTAAACCACAATGAAACCAGTGATTGTAGACATTCTAGCAAAATAAGAAACACATTTTTTTAAGAATTTTAAAAAAGCCTTACATCTATTAGTTTATCTAGTGTATAACATTCATATTTCTATTGCTGGTTTACAGTACTCTGCAAACTTAAAGTCTAAATAAAACATTGTTATTTAATGTACAAAAAAGTAAGTCAAATCAGAGCTGATACAACATTACAGAAGTGTTTCTAACATTTTTCAATATATATCAAGTCTAAATGTATTTCATCAGCTTACATTTGAGTTGATAGACAAATTAGTATATATTTATATGTATTTCAGTGCACAACAGTCAACAGTGAAACTGTTTTTATAATAAACCAAACAAATTGAGTCTCTTAACAGTTCTGCCAGAGAAACATCCAAAAAAATGTTTGGATTTCAGCATTTATTTCTGTCCGCACACTGAATCCATGACAATGCTCATGCTGCGTTCATCAAAATAAGTTACTAAAAGTAAAGCACAGTGACTACTAAGTTCAGGAAGCTTAACAAAGCTGGCATATTGTGTGTCAAAATAAGTGAGAGGTAAAAAAGTAGTATTCTAAATTAGAGATTTAAAAATGTTGGTTCATCGATCGCCTTAGTCTAAGAAAATCAAAAAAAGAAAAGAAAGGTATATAATACAGAAAGACAAAATGAAAAGAACGTTCACTTTTACATAAAGAAGCAAGTATGTATATTTGTGCTACTGGACAATACTGTCCCTGCATCTCCTACAGGAATGCTTCTCTACCACATGTAATAGCTGCGTGAGGTGTCCACTTGGCTGGGTTTGGCCTCCGATGTGCCTTCTTTCTCCTTCTCACTGTCTGCCTCCCACAAGTTAATAAGAGGAGGATAGAGCTCATTTAGTGGTATTGATGAGGTTTTCTGCATGTACTTCTTTAGAGAATGGTGATAATTTTTCCTTTTCCACCTCTTAGCAATGTACACACCCAATAAAACCAAGCTGATGATTGCAAACATTGTTCCCATGACAGCTGCAAGAGCAGTGTTGGTCCCTTGATCGGATATTTCCACAGCAAAGGGCGCTTGCTTTGTTGTTACATTCACACATGACTTTTGTGTTTGATGGTGGATGTTGGAGACAGTGAGGCACACCTCGTACTCTGTCGCTGGCTGTAGATGAGTGAGGTTGTATTCGTGGACGTCCACGGGAACCCTGGCAGTGTAGGTAATATGTGGGTTGTCAATTTTCATAGTTGCGGATGACCACTTGAGATTAGAGGTCATTACATTTGAGTTTATTTTCCAGGAGACGAGAATTGAATGAGATTCCGTCTGCTTGACATAGATCTTCATGAGCTGTGTGCTGTCCAACAGAGTACCGTTCACCTTTATGGCTGTTACTCTGGTGTCAACTCCGTCTGAGTTTTGAGCCACACAGGTGTATCTGCCGGAGTCTTCAACTTGGATAAGAGAAATTCTCAATGTCCCTTCTTTGCTGAGGCTGTATTTTTCAGATAAAGTGTCCGTCACGATTTTGCTTCCCATTGGTGTCACCCAATAGATTTCAGGGTCAGGCTGGGAGATGGCTCTGCAGTCCAAGTCCAAGGTCATGCCAATTTCCAAACTGAGGTGGCTGGGGAAGGTATCATGAGAAATTATGGGCAGGCACTGATTTGCTAACTTTTTCTGCAACACCTCTCGCACACGCATACCCCTGACCTCTGCTGGCATTGCACAAAACATGGCTACAGGTTCCATAAATCGAACTGCAGTTCTGTTGGAGCCCATCCACTGGATGACACAGTCACAGCGCAGAGGGTTGCTGTGAATGCTGATCTCACGCAAATTGGGGAGGGAGTCCACCGTAGACTGATAAAGGGCATTCAAAGCATTGCTGTTTAGCATTAGACTTTCCAAAGCTGGAACGTCCCGAAAAGCCTGACGACTAATATAGGAAAACTTGGGATTGTTTGTAGCTTCCAGCTTGGTGAGCTCAGGAAGGTTATCCAAAGCATAATGATCAATAGAAACCAGCTCTCCCATGTTGTTTATACCCAACTCCTTCAATCTAAGCATGTTCTTGAAATCCCCCTCCTGAATCTTATGTATAGGGTTTTTGTTTAAATCAAGGAACTTTAGGTTAGGTAGTTTTTGAAGGGCTCTCTGAGGTACTTGAACCAGCTTGTTGTCATAGAAAGAGAGGCTCTCAAGATTGTCGAGTCCCACAAAGGCATTACTTGGGACATCTTTCAAATCCATCCCAGCTAAAACCAGGCTTCTTAGATTGCCCAGTGGCTTGAAATTAAAGTCTGTAATTCCATCAACAGGGTTCTCTCCAATCATGAGGATCTCCAGATTAGGTGTAGATTTAAACCATTGGCTATTTATGGTTTTGAGCTTATTAGAATTGAGGTGAAGCCTGAGGAGGTTATGCAGACCAGAAAAAGCATCAGCAGAAATGCTGCTGATCTGATTGTGGTTGATGTAGAGCTCCTGTAGGTTGCTAAGGTCTTGCAGACAGTAATCAGGCATTTCCGTAATCTGGTTCTCCTCCAAATGAAGCGTGGTGAGCTGGGACATGTTAGTGAGACCAACATCTCGAATGGTACTGAAGTTATTTTGGGAGAGGTCCAGTTCTGTCAGGTTGAAGAGCTGCTCCAGCTCTTCACTGGTTTTTGCAATGTAGTTACTTTGTAAGAGGAGAACCTGAGTTTCACTGGACAGGTTCCCTGGGATCCGTGTTAAACGAAGGTCATTGCAGTCCACAGTTATGGCTTCTCTGTAGGTGGACTGGGGAGTGAACCACGGTCGGATCTCGCACACACACAGCTGGGGACACTCATTGCTCTGGACACAAGATAGTCCAACAGATACTAGCAGCAGGCCAGCAAGCACCTGGGGAGAGCTGTCTAACCTCCATCTAGCCATGCTGGGAAAGGACAGGAGGATGGTCAGGTGACTTTGGAGGAGGGTGCGTAACAGTCATCAACCAAAGTTTCCACTGATGATGCCTTTCAGTTGATGAAACAAAACCCTCAGGAGACAAAGGTGCTCATGTAGTCAGCGGTACAGCAAAGGTTTCCAGGGTTTTTGGACTTTCTGAAAAACAAAAGACAAAGCTTAAAGTTTTAGACTAACAGCTGGGTGAAAACCAATCAATGTCCAAGGACAAACTTACAACATCCTTTCTAACACTCCAAAGGATTATTATAAAGCCTGTGACCTTCATAAGAAAATTATGAAAAAAAAATCCCAAAACAAACCTAACTAACAAACAAACAAAAAACAATGAGAAGAAGCTTTTAGAAGCTGCACAACTACAACAGCAACTTTGTATTGAGGCGACTGCAGCACTCTAACAAAATATTGCTTATATCATTTCTCAGTCTTACAAAACAACTTTTTCTCAAAAACAACATACCCATGTGAATGAACGCTGTGTTAGCTAATGTTAAACCTAGCTAATTTATTATTAATATTAAACTAAACTATATGTTTAGTTTTATGCCATTTTCTTAACTGAACAATGTCCATGTTTTTATGTGAATGTATATGTTGAGCATAGATCCACTGAAACAAACTGTGTTAATACCCATGGTGCTGAGGCTGCAAATGTATTAGTCCACCGGGGATTGAATAAACTTGAATTGACTAGACTATCATTTTAAAGGCCCTTATTTCTTTGTTCCTTCAAATTTTTAAGGCCAACTTCACTTTACTTCACTTCAGTATCAAGGCCAACTGTTCAGCAGGTAAACTAGGAGCTTTCCACTTGCAAAAAATATTGCCTGCTTGTTGTTTTGAACTCACCCCCCACCTATTTTTCTACTGTACTCCACAAAACTCAGTGTGGAGGTCTAACTGCTAAACTTACCACCAAGCTCACTGCATGATGCTTTCAGTTTGAAGGGCCATTAGCCTGCAGCATGTAACTTAAAGTACAACCAGACAAAAGACCCTAACAAAAGATATTTAGTCTTGCTACATCTAAAATTTCTTTTTTTTACATAGTACATGTTTCTCATAAATGCAGCAATTAAATAAGAAAGTAGAGTGACAAAGAACAACTGTGTCTACACCATTCTTGCGAGACTGAGTTATGTGCATCATCAACAGTTTTGAGAAAATGCAGGTTCAGCTCATTACAATGCATACACAAAATGCTGCTCTGAATTACTTGGAAAGAGATCAAATTCCATTGAGAGCTTTCATCTATCCAACAGGCCCATAAGGACTCCATCATTAGCTTCTCAGAACATCATTAAACATGATGAGATACTGATACAGACCGTGCCTTAAAGAAAGCAACAAAAAGATAAATGCCTTAATTTTTAATGCAACTTTCTCAACATCCAGAATATAGGACAAACATGGAGAAAAGTTTTTAGTGGGCTTTCAGTTTTTTTCCCCAGTTGAATGAACAGATGGAATAATATCCAACTTTTTTTCTGTGTTCTTTAAGTTTGTGATGGCTCATGACTACAATTGGGATTTGAAGGAAGGACCAGAGAAAAGGAGAAATCAGATGTAGACCTCTCAGTTACTTAATGGTACAGGGTGGGGAAGATAGTAAGAGTTTTAATGGGCATCTGTCAGCCCAAACGGGAATTACAATCTGTGAATTAGAGGGGAAATTATTACATTTGGCATATTTTACTTAAAAGCAGTGCTACAGTGTGTAAGACCCCCATTCATACTAGATAACAATGCAGCTGAGGCAAAAATAAATCAGCCAGAACATTGAGCGTCTGCAGGGTCCAGGGTGCAGTGGACTCCCCATGACAATACACGTCATAGGGTGTGATATGGTATAGGGTTTTGAGCATGTACAACACTTTTGTAGCAAGGTCATGGAGGTGTCCTAGGTGGAAGAGTTGTGGCGGTGGTGGAAGTAAATCCATGGTATGGGCCCTGCACACACTAAAGGCCTCGTGTGCAAAGGGTCCTTTTGCACAAAAATGGGGCAATACGCCCTTTTCCATACAAAAGTTAAGATGTATAAATAATGAAATTACTGTGAAAATGTGCACAGCCCCACCCCAACTTCATGACTGGCATCTGTTTGTTTCATTTTCACACTTAAAGGGTATGACGGGAAACTGTTAATGGTGTGAAAACAATTACTGTACACACCTAAGGGGTATACGACAAAGTGAGATTTACTGCCTTGTCAGCTATGTTGAGCTGAAAGTCAGAGTTATCAGTGTAACAGAGGATTTAGAATGGTTAGATGATTTTTCTGTTCTTAATAATATCCCAGGTAGAAAAATCATACAGTTATGTTTATATTTCATCATAGTTTTGGCTGGTGCTGGAACATTTAAAATAATTGTCTGATCGTCAAATAGTAACAAATAAATATTTCACCATCTTCTTGAGTCAGTCGGAGTCCCGCATTTAGGTTCTAATTAAATGTCAGCCTTATAATTGTCAAATTTGACCACAAGCTGTTATTAATCAAATATATTTTCATTTATTCATCCGATCTATTAAAAACTGTACAGGCTAAGGTTTCTAATCTTAAATAAAAATCTTCCTGTTTGACCAGAAATCTTTTTTACAATATACTTGCATAATTTTCAGCTTAAGAAATAGCTGAAAAATGAGTTTGGAAACTTGAAAATACTAATAAGCCATATTCCGGCTGTGTGCCACTAAGAATCTGCAGTTAGACTGCAGTATGCTTAAAAATGGAAGGATTATGCAACACGACACCATCAGAATCATATCAAGTTGCTGCTGTATGGCCTGTGTATCTTTTATATTTTGCAGGATTTGCTGAGACATCTATAAAACAGTTCATATTAGATTTAATTTGTTAGTACCTCTGTACATCAGAGAATGTTTAATAAATGTTTGATTTGATCAATGAAGTGAGATCGGACAGAGTCAGAGTTGAATAAAACTTTATGATTGTGGAGTTTAAAGCTTAAAAGCTTTTTGTCTTGATCCAAACAGCAGAAGGCAGCCTAATGGTTCAAGAGAGTGACTTTGTGTTCTTCGCTGGCTAAACTACAGTTTCAGAGCATACCAAGACCCTGGTGTCTCAGTAGTTTTACAGTAGTTATATCTATAAACATGTGTAGCTTGAAATGCCTCAGTCTCACTCCCAGCCCACTTCTGCATTGATTTACCATGCGTGTAATCCATGTAACTGGTATCCAATATTACTGGGCAGCGATAACAATGTGCAGCCATCCTCCGGTTCACTTCCACCTTAATGCCTGACCATTTGTTTCTGACTTCTGCAGGTGTGCGGTGCTCTGACCACAGCAGCTGCACAAACACTGCCACTCCTCTTGCGCTTGGCACTAATGCCAGAGAACAGCAAGTCAAACATGTTCCTACACTCCGTTACTTTATTTAGTAGCATAACCTACTCACATTTCCTGAAATTCCTCTTTTTCCGGCATGCCAACATAATTTTTGATCGTGCAGAAAGGAGAATGACACATGCAGGTCATATTTGAATTTTTTTACTTGTGGCATGTCGGGGGTGGTGTCTCATGTGGGCTCACATGTTACTGTGTGTGTTGTTTACGCTGCCTCTGTGATTCTGTCTTGGTCCTTGTTTAAGTGATCTGGGGTGGCTGTGTGAGATGGTGGAACACTAAATTGTTCATGTAAGGCTGATGCTGGACATGTGAAGAGGACAGATGTCCACTCACTCAATCATCTTCATTGGCCTCTGATTCTGAAACACTCATAAGCATTTTTATGCGCTTCTGTTTGTGTTGGACATGTTAGAACACAACTAAAAAAAGGAAATTATTTAGTGAGCCACTATCTTGTTAGAGATTAAATCGCCACAGCAAAACCACAGAATGTATTTATTAAATAAAAGGTTTCCACCTGACAGTAACAATAAACATGAAGCATAAAGTATGCAGGCTTTACATCAAGCTATTATTTGTGTTTGAATAAACTGTACCGCAGTCCAATTGAAGGATTGTTCAGAGTAAGGTTTTTCCTTTGTGCTTTTTACGAACAGATGCTAGCAAACTGAAGGAATATGAAATGTATGGAAAACAGTAGAAAATGTCGAATATCAGCATGTTTAGCATTCTCTCTATGAGAATGTCCATTCTCGTACTTTATTCAAAACAATGCTGTGCCACCAGAGTCAACAGTATGTCTTTGATTCTTCTCTCCTAATGTCACGGAAATGAGATGTCTTAATATAGTTATTGTTTTAAATATGGTGAATTTATGTCACCTTTGCAACAGCATTGCTCATTAGCAAGATCAGTTTGCCAGCAGGTGTTTAACAAGCCTATGTACTTGCTGTATTATGCCAACATTTTAAGATGTCCTTAACTTAATTAGGTTTATTTACGGGGCACTTCAGCCAGTGTCAAGCCAGATAGAATCCACCTACTTAATGCCCGGCACCACCTTATGGAGATGCCACCTAAGAGGCTTTCAAGCAAAAGAGCTGAGGAATACATCTGAACATAGGTAAACTGCCTGGCAACAGCACGAAGGAGGAAGAAACACCACTCCGCTCCTCCTATACTGGGGAGACAGGGCGGAGCGAGGGGAGATCAGGGCTACAATGGGATCTTGTTTTTAAGCTAAAGCATTGTATATTGTGCCTAGTGCTGTTTCAGTCAGGATTAGCAGTTGGAGATCCTGGAGGGGAGATTAGCTGGGGTTGTGTACAGAAATCACACCCAGAGGAGAGAAACGAGTCTCACAGCACTTTATTAAAGGCAATACATCTGCAGTAGCTACAACTGTAAGATCGGTGCACAGTGTCTTATATGAATTATTGCTCAATTTCTTGTAGCAATTTTTGTCTATGACTTTATTTACTAAATATTTAATGAATCATTTTGTAGTGCTATAGTACTAGGAAAAGCGTTTTGGAAACTACAAAGTAAAATAGTGCACCAGAAGTTGTGATTTCTGCTAATTCTACTCACTCAAATAAGTAAAACGCCTTAAACTGGTAGATATTTTGTCACAAAAATCTATTTCAGTATTGTATTGTTCTTGCTTTTGGTTATTGTTAGTTTTGCTGCCGCGTCCGCCTTTTTGTTTGTTTATTTAAGTCAATAAATTAGTTTCCTTTTTAAATGATGAGTCTGCGCTCTGGGTTCGCCTCCGTCTCCCTCCCTTCTGACATAAAATAACCATTAATAAGTGATATTTGATATTATTTTGGCATCAAAGGTAATAATAATTTTATTGTTGTGTTTAAATGAAAGCTAATTTATCTACTGATAGATTTTCAAATTTTTGTTTTAATTCTGTTAAATTGTAGTGTTTTCGTTCATCATACAATCAGAATCTCATACTGGCCCGTGTCTACTCCAGGATTGTTTTAGTGTCTGTGTTGTTTCTGCTGTTGATCATTTCAGATTCAGTAAAGCCTGGCGTGTTTACAGTTCACCAAGCTGGTCAGGTAAGAATCCTGCTGGTCATGAGAGTGCTCACAAAAAAACTTTCTAACGCCTGTGAGGTTTTGCCACCAAACTGCAGATTGCAGCTGTGCACTTAGGTGATTCATTTCCTACAGTCTGACAAAATTAATTTGTCTCCTCCTGTGGTAGGGCAAAGCTTTTCCAGGATGCCAGAAGAAATTACCTGGCTGATCATTTTAATTACCGTAGGCGGGCCCAAAGAGACACCCATGGAAATCACTGCAAGTTATGAAAGCTAAGCATAAAGATTGTTTATTCTATGTGATCTGGTGAGAGCATTATTAAAATGAAATTTAGACATTTAGTAACATGGTGGGTAGGAAAAAAGAGCAGTAATAATGACCAGGAAATTGCCCAAGTCAGATCTGAACCAGGGCCCTGATGCAAGAAGAACTTCTTCTTCTTTATGGAAACTCTTTAAGGAGTGATATAGATGTGCCCCAAACATTTAATAATTAAACTGATCTTAGTGTCTGCACTCACAGAAAGACAAAAAGGTTCACCAAGTTTTCTACTACAATTATGTAATATCTATTTGTCCAATATACTTAATTTAAAGAGGGACAATGCATAAAACAATGTTATACGTTAACAGACCCCAGCCCTAGTTAGGCTTTGTTTTAAGAGACACAGAAACATTAAACTACTTTTGTATTTTAAATAATATGTGATTGCTTGGGTGAGATAATTAGACAAGACCCCAGCCACTGAAGGGCCACACAAACACTGAATGGCATTTGGTCTTATGAGCTGAAAATCTCAGTGTGGAATTTCGACAAAACACTTTGTAAAATGAGCTAAACAACACCAGACTAACTTGCGTTCACCTGCAAACATCTGCCGTTTAATACTAATTCAAACGCAACATTCAGAGGTTACTTCTGAAAAACTAAACAAGACCTAAAGAATACAAAACACTGGTCTGCAGGTATATGATTAGTTGCTACATTTCTTTATTATAGACAGTATTTATACTAAAAAAAAAACTATAGAAATGCATTTAGCAATTTTTAAAATTCTATATTTAGGAATAAAAAAGAAAAAAAAACCTGTAATTTGACAGGATCTAGTACACTATGGTCCCTTCGAATCGCTTTCAAAAAGGCAAACATTGCTACAGGTACTGTAAGAACATACACATACTCCATTCTTTTGACTGTCCCCTCCGCCCGTCTCACCACCATGGGGAGCAGAGCCTTCAGTCGCTCTGCTCCCCGACTCTGGAACTCGTTACCACCTCACATTAGAAACATAAAGTCATTCTCACAATACAAATCAGAACTCAAAACACACCTTTTTAGATCTGCTTTTTCCACCTGACACAATTGGTTTGCCTGATTTTTTTATAGATTTTATATAGATGTCTTTTCTTGTTTGTTTTATCTATTTACTTTTATTTACTTTTTTGATTGTTACATTTTATTTTCTGTTGCTGCTGATTTTGTTCTTTGTACGGTGTCCTTGAGTGCCAGAAAGACGCCTTTGAAATAAAATGTATTATTATTATTACAGGCTGCTGCTTCAGCTTCAGAAGCCTTCGGCATTCATGCAGTGCTCAGTTTCATTTCATGATTTGAATACAGAATCTTACCATTTCCATCTAAGAAATTCTCTTAAAGAGGCAAATTCAGAGTCCACTTTTTAATTGACATCTGGTGCAGAGCGCCTGTACGCTGCATGACACTGAAGCACAAATATATCTAGAAGATCGCTTCAAAGAATGATTTGATTGAAATAATTTACCATGAATATGAATAAAGTTGCTACAGAGAAACATGTGGGGCAATTAGACTAAATATCACATGTGACAAATCATCATTTAAAAAAGGTTTACAGATGTGTAAACACCTGTGAGCAAGTATGTGAGCACCAATAGTTTAACATTCTTGTACTTAATTCCCTGGCTGAAGAAGACCGGCCCATATAATGATGGTCAGGTTACTGATTTTACATCAGCTTCATCTGCACTTCTGAAAATAATTTCACCTACAGTCAGCAAGAGCACGATTTCAGCAACTTGATCCTCCCTGAAAACTAACTGACTGCAGTTTGGAGACCAAAAAATATTAAACTATGCGGTGGTGCAAAAAAAAAAAAAAAAAGAAGCTCACATTAAAATATTTTGGCAAGAGGAACAAACAACATAAAAAATGTCCCAAAGCTTGTTGTTGAGTTTTGTTTTCAGCAGTGGGCGATAAGCATTGAAGCAAGGCAAAGCACGACTTAGAGCATTTAGCAAAACTAAAAAACCTACTCACTCAAATAAATGGCTCGGTGTGTCACAAATGTTGACTTAAGCATTCCAGTTAGCTGCAGCCGTTCAGTCTCTACCACGCTTGATGGTAAATACTGACTTTCAGCTAAAGAAAAGCAAACTTTTAGTTAGGCTGTGAAGTGCATCTACGGATGGTTTCAACAATATGCTAAAAGAACATGTTAGATTAAATGTTAATCTTTTTTCAAAACAGTTCAGAACTTTTACTTAATATTTTTTGTGGCTTAAAATTACTAACGGGGCAAAAAAAAAAGTTTCATAGTCAAAAACATGGAACTGAATTTAGATTTAATCGACGGTTAAAATAAAACAAGCATATTTCTGAAAGCATACTGGTCCAGATCTGAAACAATGATGGAGTGTAGACAAACATGGGCTGGTCGTGTTCATTTATATCACTTTTCAAAGGCAAACAAAGGTAGGTCAGCTGTGGTTTCCTCACACACCATAAAAATATAAAAATGTTAGTGGCCTGATCATTCTGAATAGGAGAGCTTTATTCATACCATTGAGTTAAGAGATAAACTGGAAACAGGTTATGCCACAGGGTTTGTGAAAACTGTTGCACGAGTTATTCTGGGGAATAATTTTCATAATGTCCAAAATAAAAGCATAGGTGTAAATATTATCAGCTGTATCAAACGTAAATAACAGACAGGTAGTTTTGGTGATTTAAGTATAAGCTTTTTTCTTACGTTTTGTACAAATTCCCAGAATTTATAATGTTCTTGTAAAAATGAATCTATGGGTTTTAAAACTCTCTGTGTGGACTTGATAATTTGACTGATGCAAAAGCTAAAGATGAGATCTGTTCCCAAACCACAGGCATAATGCAGGCTTAGAAGTTGCCACGTGTGGTTGCTTTTCTGGACAGGTCATGTTTTCTGCAGTCAGTTCTGAATAAATAAATAAGAATGGAAATTTGGCCCAGGGCAAACTGCCTGATAAATGTCTGATACCAAGCTAAGAATCCAACAGGAGGTCAAACTTTACAGAAATGTATTAAAGGGATATTCCAGACTGCTTGAAGTGGGGTTCTGTAAAAAGGAAATGAACAATTTATATCTTACCTGTTGTCAACAACTATTTTACGGGATTCAATTTGGAGAAATACAGTTTAGGTCTGTCAGGTCTGATGAGCTAATGGCTGATCCAAACGCTTTTTTTTTAATCTTCATGCTGCTGTCAGTTTTCCATTATACAAACATTTCAGAAAGATTATGAAATTCTTGCCAGAAGTGCTGCAGCTCACTGATGCTACCAGCTTTTGTGCTGAAATAACAGTGTAATGTTAAACTGATCTCAACACAAACGTTTATAAAATCTGCGTTAACCGCTACCAGTGGTTGGATCTTGGAGCAGTTTTAAGACAGCAGCAATCCACTTTGGTCTTGCCCGCATTCAGTCCACCTGTCAACACTATTTCTCTAAACTGAGTCTGTTCAAAGACCTATCTACAACAGGCAAGGTGTTAATTCGCCATAACTATCCACAAAACACCACAATAAAATATCCAAACTGTCCCCCTAAATTATTAAGGACTAAAATAATATTAAAAAGTCTTTTGATTCTTTGATCACTTAAATTGCTGTGAAAACTACCAATCAGTCCCTTTCTGAGTCAAGACATTCAGACAAGATCTATTTGTTAGTGGTTATGGATTTTTGTGTTTGAGGTTTGTGTTAATCTTTTCCTGTTTGTATGGTTCAGAATATCTTGGTTAGGTTTTCTTTTGTATTCTTATTATCCCTCGGTCAGTTGTGTTTGGTCTGGTCCAATAATTAACACACCAGCAATGAATCACTCATCTTCTCACAGTAAACTGTATGCAGCTCTTGGTTTTCAGTTACTCCTTAGTCAGACTGTCATTGCTCTTTTGTCTGCTTTGTTTTTAGGTTTTGCTGGTCATAGTTTCAGCTCTGCCTGCTGCAGTTTACCGGCTGTCTGCATTGGAGCAGCATTTTGTGAATACACTAAAGTTCTTCCAACCTATGACCCCAAGTGTGTCCCTTTCCTCTTGTTGTGTTTACATTTTGCACTCTGTGTGATTTGCTTTATGTATGTGCTCCACGCCTTGTTTCCTGTTTTTAGTGTTATTTCATGGCAGCGTGACAGTGCCACACACAGGCCTGGAATAGCTACTGCAGCGTCTTGTGTAGTTTTCTGTGTTTCCATGTGGATGAACACATTTGTAGTATATCTCCTCATAAACAGTCCCCTATTTATGAGGAGAATTTTAGAAATTACAAATAAAAAGATTGTTTCCGAAAGCCTGCATTTCTGTGTGGACAAGTCTTGGCTTGGTGAACAAAAATTCATGGGTTTGTTTACCTGTCTGATGCCTCTGTTTTGTTTTCTGCAAATGGGTCACTCAACCATTGTCACCGTCCATGTCCTCAATTGATACAGAATTAAGGCCTTGATCACATGGAAATGCCGTTTTTTCCAAACTATCTTTTCTTATTTCTAGAAAGGTCTTCATCCACACGGAAACACTGAAACTGCTGTAGTAACTATGCCACGCCTGTATGTGGTGCTGTAACACTGCCACAAAAATCCTGCAGAAATGAGAAACAAGCCATCCAAAAACACGGACGGAGACTACAAGGGCAAAAACCAAATCCTTGAGTACTGCTGAAGAAAGGGAACTTTCACTTCATGTCACACTAAACTGCAATTGTCTGGGAGTTGTGTCGGTCCAAATACTGGACAAAATGGATGCTTTTCAGGCTCAGTATCTCAGGAGAGATGATGGGAAGGGCGTTAAAAGCTTATCAGGCAGTTTTTTAAAAACTATTCCCTTTTCTTATGTTTTTTAAACACATACATGATGTTTATTGATAATCTTTTTCTGCAACACATGTTTTGTAATATTGTTGCCAAAGAATGTTCAATAAAGTGAAAAAACAGTTTTTTGCTCTGTTCTATGCAAGGCAACATTGTTGATCAGTCTTGTCCGTTCATTGAAGTAAGACAGTATACCAAGGTTCTACTGTAGTTGAGAAAGTAACATGTGCAACACAAACACAAGCATGTAACATGTTGTTACGTCTGTCACACTTTGGGTTGTAGCTAACGCAGGAGGTGGGACTATGACATCATTGTTGTCAAACGTTTTGGACATGCACATGAGGACGCAAGAGTGGGGTTTTAAATGGCTTTCACTCTGGAGCCAAAAAAATACTATTTGGGGGCTTCTTAAATACACTTTCTGTGTGGATGCAAGGCTGAAATTATTAAAAAAAAAAAAACTTGCATATTTACAAAACGCTGTTCCCATGTGGACGGGGACAAAGAGCTAGCAGCTTAGTTCCTCTTCTTGAAGAAATAATGATGGGGGTTTGAGCTGCGTAATCCAGATTCCCCCCTCCTATGTAGCCTGCTTTATACCCCTGGGACATAAGGACCAGTAGTTGGGTGGGTGGAGGGGATGAAGCCTTGAACCCCCTGCTATAAGCTCTTCTGTTCTCTTACACACACACCCACACACACACGACTAGAAGGCCTTGTAACCCTAAAGGAAAAAATACTGCTGCTGAATTGTTTTGATCAAAATAAAACCCTTCAGTTACTGGGTGACAGAGTTGTGTGAGTTTTATGGTGTGTGTGCGTGCGTTTGACCATTTGAGGCTGGACGCCCACGGGGGACAAAAATCAATCAGGTGACCCTGCCTGTCATGTTCAATCTGTTTTAATTGATTCAACCTCTGCTCCTGTAGAAATATGTCCTGTGACACAGCGTCAAGTGAGAAGGGCAAAATTTGCAACAAGTCAGGAGTGTCAGCCTTAAGTAAATGATCGAGCATAATATTTTAGCTGTAAGTGGAAAAAAGGGCAAGCCTTTCCACCGAGTTCACTGTCTGAAGCAGCAGTCAGTTAGACTTAAAGCTCCAGAGCCATCAGGACTTTCTTCCAACAGAGGTCATTCTGTTAGGAAGTGAGCTACAGAGGCTAAATTCTTCGAAAGAAACAGAGCAACACCTCCTCCACAGTCCTGTAGCCCCCGCGCCCCCTTCCCCCCGGTATAAAAAGCGCAACAGCTGCAGCGACAGAAGCGGACCACAATAGACCCCCTGCTAATGCAACCCCATTCTCTCAGCGCATCTCTGGGCCCCGTCGCTGTCCCTGAGGAAGACCTTCCGCTCGGAGCGGAGGAACCGAGACATCTGCCGGCACACTTTAACATTAACATGCAAATCGCATCTCCAACACGCACCGCACCGCACGCGGCTCCCGCACGGCTAAGGCGCCCGCCTGCCCTCCCTGCCGCAGACACACATCAAAGTTTCCCTGCAGAATGTCTATTTGAAGCGTTGAAGCACGGGTCTGATGTCCTGCCTCTACCTACGAACCGGGTTGTTTATAAACGCTGTGTAATGATGATAATGGTGCACCTTGAGCATCACAACTCTGCGTCGCCCCTGGTTGGGTCTGATTAATCGGGGGGCTTATTCAGATCCACTCACGTTTTTATTTATTTATTTTTTTTTAGTTCAGTAACAGCTGTGGGGATCCTGCATCTCCTCCTTTTTTCCTCACCTTGTTCCAGTCCACAGCTCCTTCCTTTCATCCAGGTGTTCGCGTCAGGAAAAAAACACGAAGAAGAGGAAGAATGTAAAATCGTGCCAGGTGAACGGGCTCGTCAAACAGCGTAACCAGGTATATTCCTGCTTCAGATGGTGCTGTTTACAGCGACTCGCCTCCTATGTGTCCCATCAGTCCCAGAGCGCCTCTGAGAGACGCATGATGCGGTCTGCAGAGGGGGGGGGGGGGGGAGAGAGAGAGAGAGAGAGAGAGAGAGAGAGAGAGAGAGAGAGAGACTCCGACCCGCTGAGACCCACCACCGACCAGTTTGTCACTCTGATATCCCTCCGCACCGCCGCCTGATCCAGTCCCTCTCCACGGTTGTGGAAGAGAAATGATTAGAAGAGAAAAAAAACACCTGGCGCTGTCCAGACGAGGCGCCCATTGGCTGAGAGCGCCTGTCAGTCACCGCCGGGGCGGGGCAGAGCAGAGCGCCATCTGCTCCGGGGCTTGTTGTGAGGAGAACAAAGGCGGCGGGGGTGGCAGGGCATGGGGGGACGACGAGGGGGAGGGGAGGCGTGTAGGGGTATAGCTTCATGGCATTACTGTCGTGGGGGAGGTGGGTCCTTCTCTAAACACAAAGCTTAGCGGAATGATCTGTGAATATTATTATGACTTCAATGTTATTCTGTTGTTGTTGTTGTTGTTTGACAGAAGTCCTTGTGTTTCTTAAGGAAAACAAAAAAAGAATGTTTGTTCCCCAGAAACAGCTACTGTTCCACTCTCAGAACAGTTTCAGCTCCAGCTGAGCTGCAGAGGCAAAGTTCTGGCAGATTATTTTATCCTCAGATCTGTGCCCATGGGTTTAAAAAACAAAACAGCAGTGGTGTTGTTGGTGAGCTAATATATTCCTGACTACCAGGAGAAAAAATATATTGTCCCATCACATCTTTTTTTTTTTTTAATTCCCCAATCTTTGTAAGGTAATTAGCTTCACCCCATCACATTTGGTAACACTGAAAATCCCTAAATGTTCTCTGTAAATATCAAAATGAGTTAATTTAGTAGTGTGCAGTGGGTAGGAGATATACAGGTTTACAAACGTCCTCCACAGAGGACAAATTTGAACTGCTAATAGTCAGGAGGATATACAAGCCCAATTCTTGAAAGAATAATAATAATAATAAAAGTTTGGATGTTGTGTAAAATGTAAATAAAAACAGAATGTAATGACTTGCAAATCTCAAAAATCCATATTTTATTCACAATGGAGCATAGTAAACTTATCAAATGTTGAAACTCAAAAGTTTAACTTAAAAAAAATAATAAATAAAAGGAGTAATACTATCAAAAAAAGTTGGGACGCTATGCCTTTGGTGATGGGTGATAATAAAAAAGTAGTTGGCAATGTTTGTTGACATTGTATTTGATGTTTTGTTTTTAATCACCAAAACATGGCACTACTTTGAACAGTTTTATCATCTTTTCTGATAAACCTTTTATTGGAACATGTTTCTTCTGTGACTAAAGTTGTACAATAATAATGTACAACCATAATACAAAGTTTCAAATGTCCCAGAGTCAACAGAGTCTTGAAGTCAGATATTTTTTTTTGTCTAGGTAAACAGTCCAACTTGAAATAATCTTGTATTTAGTTTTTATATATGTTGAACTTGATTTAGTATTTTCTTAAAGCAAAATGAAAAGTTTATCTTTGTCGCGTGGGATTTTCATTTTCTGTAATGGTGGAATTTATTATAGGGTAACACCTGTTGTTGATAAATCCTGACTATGTTATGACTTCTATTCCAAGTCCCATGGGTTCTCACAGAATGAACTTGTTTACAGGAGTGATGTTGAATTTTCTCCTCATGGGACCCAGACTGACTTGCTTTTCCCTAGCTCCTCCTTCAAGTCCAGTATTTCAGTATCTTTAATATAACCTCCTGTGTTGATTTTGGGGGGCAGAGCTTTGATTTAGAGCTTCCCGTTCAGACCTGGAACTCTGATATATATTGGTAATTGTCTTTAAGGCTCTCTGTATGTCGTGCACCATGTTTGAGTGATTTCATCTAACAGTGCCTGGAATTATTTTTCTGCCACGACACTGCTCAGAGTATAATCAGTTCAGCACCATGGAGAGCTCACTTTTACTCCCCCCCCCCCCTTTTTGTCCTGACTAATGAAAGTAGAGAAACTGTATTTTCTGTGAAAAGGCAGTGTGAAAGCTTAGCACTGAATGACTCTGCTGAAATTTGCTGAATAAGCTTAAACTAATGATAAAACTAAAAGAAGCAGAACATTAGATGAAAGCTAAAAGGAGCAAAACATTATCTAAACGGTAAAATAAGCAAAACATTAGCTAAAAGTTAAAAGGAGGGAAACACTAGCTAAATGATAAAAGGAGCAAAAAGCTAGCTAAAAGTAAAAAGTAACAAAGACTAACTAAAACTAGAAAAAGGCAAGTTAAAAGCTAAAAGTAGCAAAAGGCCAAAAGCTAAAAGTATGTTAAATCAGGAGTCACAATAACCTCAGTTTCTTCCATCAGTCCTTAATTTGCACATCTAAAACATTTAAAGCTGAAACTTTGACATTTAGAGTAATTTGGACATTTTTCCACTATCTGATTCTAAAAAAACAACAACATAGAAACATATTTCCTTTGTGACTGACATGAAACTGTAATCTTTTCAAAAACCATTAAAAACACATAAAAGAGATGTATTGTTGTACAGGATGGCACATTCTTTGTACTGGCACAAAAACAGAGTTTATTTTGAGTAAAGCTCAGATGCATCATCTTGTTCAGTTGCATTTCATGGCTAAATATAGAACCCAACTAGTAGGTCATTTACTTCTCCTGATTTAACAAACAGTAAGGACAGCTATTGCTGAGCATGAATGCTCTTTAGAAAACAGTATTTGTGACTCTTTTATGCCAAATTACAGCATTCCTTACAGTCTTAAAAAGTGTGGAAAAGTATGGGATTTGGTGTTAGCGTTTTCCAGGTCTCAAGTGGGGTGGGAGATAAAAAAAGAACACAGATTATGTAAAAATATTAATGTTTTCAAATGCAGTTACTTACAGCAATTTTTTACAAAATAAAAAACTACATTTATAATTGTAATCCTGAAAAAGTTAGGATGTTGTGTAAAATGTGAAAAAAAATGTCTTAAACACATGCTTTGTTCCCAGTGGGACATAGTAAACACATCAAATGTTGAAACTAAGAAACTTTACAATCTTTTTGTTTAAAAAAATCCATCCAGGCTCATTTTTCTTTCCTTTGGACTGGAGCACATGTTCTAAAATCTGTATATACTTTTCTGCATTGATGGCACCTTTCCAGATGTGTAAGCTGCCGACGTCATAGGCACTAATGCACCCCAATGCCATCAGAGAGGCAGGACTTTGAACTACACTAATAAAAGACCAAATAGTCACTGTTCTTGTTAGAACAAATACGTGGTATCTGTGGTTTCCAGAAAGAACTTCAAATTTGAATTTGTTTGACCAAAGAACAGTTTTCATTTTCACCTCTGTCCATTTCAGAAGAGCTTTGGCTCAGAGAAGACAGTGGTAACATTCAGCCTTGTCCTTCGCACACAAAGATGTCCCCAAATTTTTGAAATGTTTTGATAATATTATAAACTGTATATAATAAAATATTTAAAGTTTTCCCAATTTTCCAATGAGGAACATTATTCAGAAATTGTTTCATTATTTTTAGAGACTGTTTTCCATTTTTATTCCACACTACATAAACCTTTTCAGAATCTGGGTTGTGTAAAAATTACTGAAACAATCAAGGTATTTCTTTACATCGATTGCAAATAAAAGTTAGACATTGTCATAAAATACCTATTTTTGGTCTAACCACCACCTTCAGTGTTGAGGTTTGTGTGGTACTCATGCGTATGATAAGTTTATGTAAAATCCTGACTGAGTTTACCTTTATTTATGACGTTTCTAGAAGCTAGCCTTGCCTAATAGACTTTTGCAGCATTTTTGTTGTTAAATTATTGGCAGAAGCACAAAAATAATGCCTAACCCTACACAGTAAAAAAGTTAGTTTATTTAGATGGCGCCTTTCTCAGATAAAAGTCACACAGCGTTAAAATAAAAAAGGTAAAACAATAAATAATGGGAGTAAAACAGTGATAGAGAGGTCCCAATAATAAATTTGTGTAATATCAATAAAATTACATATTATTAAGTAAAATTATATACAATAATAGCTCTTTTGAATAAGACTTCACCAGCTTTTTAAAAGAATCAAAACTGTTAAATTGACGTAAAAATACGGAAAGTTTAATCCAAGGTCAAGTTGCAAGTGGTTTAAAGGTGCAGTTCCTTTATGTTTTAAATCCTTGCAAAAACACTAATAATTTCTTGTTAGAAGAACTAATGGCCCTCATTACTTTTAACAAACTAGCAGAAAGTCTCAGCTGTTAAATCCAGTCTTTTAAATCTCTGCATGATAATCTCCAAGAACCTTCCTAGCAGCTGTGATCAGCCCAGTATTAACTCTGAAATGAACCTTTTGACACATGTGAGTCAGTAAATGACACGAGCCACTCGGAATGGTTGCATTCATATCTTTGTCACAGAAAATGCAGAAAAAGCAGCCCTTTCTGTTTTACACTTTCCACATCAGTTGCCCTTCATCAGTTTCATTCTGTGCTTCAGAATCTGTCATATAATTCAGACGTTTCCCCTCATTTCAGAGACACTTATTGGTCTCTAAAAGCCATCGAGGGAAGATTCACTGCTTAAATGTGTAAAATTGTGAAGCTGTGAGGCTTATTTTAATAGTTGCTGATTTCATTATCGGTACTCTCACTAAACCAAGATGTTACACAGATTTGAAGGTGATTTTATTCCAGTGCATTTGGCAAAAGGTTCACTGAGCAAAGAATTAAAATAAAGTTTCAAGATCCTGTCATTTTTTTGGAGCATATCTGCACTGATGATGTTGTTTAGTGGTGGAAACATTTAAACAGGATTTGTTTCATTTGGGTCCATTTTTAATTTAGTTTTGTTTCAGCTCTCCTACTTTTCTACTCTGGCTTTGCCCACACAACACCAGTGAAATTTGTGATGCAAAATCTTTGTCTGTGCTCTCAGCCTGCAGTGTGCTCAGTCAGCAATTAAGAAAACACAAGTATGTTTTTTTTTGGTCTGGCTACAGTATGATGTCAGTTTTTTGTGAAGCCCTGCCCAGTTTCCATTCCAGCCAGGTGGTATAGCTGTGCTTGAGGGTTTTTTTGCATTCAGAGTATTGAGTGATGCTATTGATCGGCCCTGTTAACTTTCACAGTAAACACTCTGGTTCATCATCTATCAGAATGAGACTTCTTACCTGCTAATTTTAGATGAAGCAAACCACTTCAGAGGCAGCTCTGAATAGCAGAAAACTGCATATTTAACACTCGTTTTACTTTATTTCAACCAAACTTCAATCTCTCTGAGTAAATTCATAGTTCAATCAAATAAGAGGGAAAACATCAATAAACTAGAAAGTGCAAAGGTCAGCCAAAGCCCATTATTACTGCGACAATGAGTCAGTTTTTTTTTTTTTTTAATCGTTCCATTGGTTCATAAGATGTTTTGCTAAAAGACAAACAGGGTTCACTCCCAGTTATTGCGAGGGTTTTAAGCAAAGATTTGATGCAATGAGTTGCACTTGGAGTATGTGTTGTGAATGCCTCTCACCTACAGTCACAATAAATTTTTGCACATTGTTTGTAAAATGGGCTGAATTCTAACTATTTTTGAGTTTTCTAATGTCAGTTGACTGTGGTGGCCATTTTAAATTGGGTTGTCTTCAAACGTTAATCATTTGCAGATGTACATCCAATGATTATTTCCAGAAAGTTTCATTAAAATTTGTCCTGTGGTTCATGAGATATTTTGCAAACAGACAGAGTTAACTCCAGTTATTAGCAACATTTTAATCAAAGATCTTGAACAATGTGTCAGTGCTCAGAATATGTGTTGGGGATTAGTCTCAGGTACTTCCACACCAAACCTTGGATCAATATCTGTAAAACTGACAGAAATCACCTGCTGCTGAAACGCAAAGGCAGCAAGCAATAATGAGTCTGTGCGGCACAAATCTGCAGGTGTAGAAATTTCAACACAAGTGGATGTGGTGAATGGTGTTAGAGTTGGGAGGGGGAAAATGACTGAGGGTGGGGCCATCAGCACAAATGTACCTCAAGGTGGTAAAACTAAAATCACTGTGAATTAATTTGCTGTTCTAACACAGACTGAGTGTTAAACCTTTCACCAACTGTGTCACAGAGTTCAGGTGTTCATCACGTGAATCATTTGTCCCAAAGATGAACTCTTCATCAGTTTGCTTTCTGTTCTCGACGTCTCTATTTTTAGCCACAGAGCTTGTGCTGCTGTGTCCGCTGGTAAAGCAAATTATCCTCATAGAGACTCTTCTTCATGCAGGTTTCTTCTTCATTTTGTGCCAAAGAAGAGATCAAAATGCACATCAGAACTTCTTCATGCTTTGATTAATTTTGGATGGAACCAATGGGATCCAGTGACTAATATATCTTTCAGTCTGTTACCTGAGGCAGAGTTAGTTGAAAAAAAAATCTAGAGTTTTACTTTCCTCTCCTGTTAGAAACAAGAATTTCACAGTCGTGTAGAATAAGATTTGAAATTAGACCTTATAAAAGTGTATTTTTAAACCTGGCCAACTTGGCCAAAAATAAGTGGTTGTAAATAGCATTAAAAAAAACAATCCCAAAAAACATACAAAAAAAATTACAGAACTCTACAAAAATGCTGTGACAACACTAAGTGCTGATTGACTGTATTGCAATTTGCTAAAGAAGCTAAAATTGGGTTGTTCTATCTAAAAGAAGCAGAACAATAGCTAAAATCTAAAAAAAAGCCAAAGGTGGATAAAAGATAAATTTATTAAAAGGCTAGCTAAAAGTCACAAACATTTAATGATAAAGGAAGCAAATGGGCAGGTAAAGGCCAAAAGTTACAAAACACAAGCTAAAAGGAACAAGGCTAAAAGCTAAAAGTAGCAAAAGGCTTGCTAAACTAGAAGTATAACCAGAAGTATTAAAAAGTTGGTAAAATAAATTTTATTATATTTTTACTGGGTACTTTTTTTAAAAAACAAAATTAAATTGAAAAGTATAAAAGTTACAAAAACTAAAAGCCATAGCACCCACCTCCTGCATAAACTGAATGTTTTGAAAAAGTGAATAGATAAAATAGCGCAAAGTATGCAGAGGTAGTTAAATTACAAAAGAATACACAGAAAAATAAAATTCACAATTGCGTGAACGCTATTAAGTTTAAAAATTAAACTAAACAACAATAGTAAAATGAAATGGAACCTAAAAACTCTGCCAGGGTGAAAGTTTGAGACATTTTTTTGTGGACTCATTGAATAATTTCAGTCTGCAAAGATAAAAATAGCCAAAGGAAAAAAAAATCTGCTTGTTCAAATTTTATATTTTATTGTGAAATATGTTTGTCACATCGCAACAATATAAAGTGGTTGTTATGAGATGGGGATGAAAATTGTTCTTTAGCTGGATTAGAATATCTTTAAGTGCAAAATAAAAACAGTGAGAAGTGCTTTATTCCATTCCTTTCACAATCTTAGACTAAAATCAGCTGGCAGGTTTCTTTAGTTATGAAATCCTTACAAATATCTTCCCTCTTCAGTCTTCAGAGCTTCCAAAATGTCCACCACGGCAGACATTAAAACTCTTCAGTTTTCCCCACCGACTCCTGCAGGGAAAGAGCTTTTGTGAAGGAAATTTGGGATTTCTAGCAGACCTGAGTAGTTTTACAATTTACACAGTAATGTACATCTATGGAGGCTCCAGCAATAAATAGATTATGATCACCCCCTCCTTAAATGATGGTAGTTATTAAGTCTGCCAATACATAAACACTGTAGCAGCCATATTCCTGTTCAGTCATAAATTCTCCACTTTGTCACAACTTCTGCTTTGCTACGCCTCTTCTACCACACACAGTAAATGGGATTTTGGCAAAGAAAACCCAGCTGCTTGGTGCTTTATATCTCTGGCATACTTCCCAATAAAAACACCAAAGTTAGACTTTACCTCACTAAATTGGCATTTTTAGATCTTATGTTTTTAAAGATTTTATCATAGACTGTTTAACTTAAAGCAAAGATAATGCCATAAAGTTTAACCTTTTCCCCAACATTTAAAAAACCCCCATCAGATTGAACTCATTTTAAGTTCTTTTCCTGTCTAACCATCCATACTCTCCATACAGCTGATGACCAGGCCCTGTGTCTCCAGTCCCTGACTTCTAATCTAGTCCTGTCTGAATAAACACATAAACTTGCTTTGGTCTCCTGAGTGTGTTCTGCATGTGGGCTAAATTCCTAGCTAGAGCCATGACAGTTCAGTAGTTTGATCACAATCCATCCTGAGCCCCACCACAGGACCGCCTATCAAACTGATGTGACCTCACACAAGCAGCAGAGTTGTTAGCTGGCTTTATCATGGGGGTGTGGAGTGTGTGGTGTGTGTGTGTGGGGGGGGGGGACTCAGCCACCTGCTGATTAAAAATAAATAAACAGCCATTATAGAGAATATTTAGATTTTTGTTTTTTGTTTTTTATTGCCTGCTTAGTTTTTTCACCTAAAAATTTTCATGAAGTGTTTTTCAGAATCATTCTTAATAAATTGTACATTTTGACTGGATTATTTTTAAGCAGAGTTGACTACCAGTGACCCACTGTGGTCACTGATAGCCCTTAATGTGCTGTCAACAACAACAGCCTGAGCAGAATTTTATAGATTCAAATCTTCAATCTTTGCTCTGACACAACATTAGGTTAGCTTACAAGACAACTCTATAAAAAAATGTGTCTCAAACGGCTCTGAACCATGTTAGTTCAGATGTTTGGTCGTATTGTCATTTTTGCAGAAACATCGGCAGACCTGCTGATGTCCTGTTTGTTGCACAGCTCACTGTGGGACATGGCTGTGTGTGTGTTTGCATACAGTTCCGGGAACTGAAAAGTGATTGCAAAGACATTTTGGGGAACACATCAACTACCAGGTGTGAACGCTCTCAATCAGAGCTTTCCACTTGCAGTCGAATCCCCCAAGACAGATATGTAGTACTGGATCTGAACAATCTCAAAGAGTGCTGTCTGGTCTGGTAGAGTTAATGACTGTTACTGGGCAGATTTGGCAGCTTCACGCTGGTTAGACAGCCTGATCACTTTCTCACTTGTTCTTTTTTTGTCCTGTTTTTTTTTTCTCTCCACCTCCTTTTCTACCCCATGAAGTTGGCTTTTCACCATGTAACAGATTTCAGAGGTGTTTCATTACCGAGACACTTCCTTCAATCTCTTAACTCACAACCCAGCATTAGCGCATGCATGCAAACCCATCCGAACACAGTAGAAAATACTCATTTAGACATCCAGAATATACACATACATATATATACATTATATATATATATATATATATATATAAAAAAACTGAGGCGTATCTTTCTCAATCTGTTTGAAGTTTGAGGGATTGAGGATATAAATAAGCAAACACACACTAAGTGAGTTTTTCTGTCATCTGTCAGCTGAGTGTGACAATAGATGAGTCAAAAAATTTTCCAGGAGACTTTCCTTCTTATCCCAGGAGAGCGGGCAGCTTTCGCACCACTGAAGAAGTGAATTTGCACCACAACGTGCACAGTAACACTGTCTTTAATTATTAATAAAATCTGCCTGGTAACCAATCCGAAACTCTCCGTGGAATGCTCTCAAAGGTTGGAGAAGTGGAAACATGTCCAGCTTCAGAGAGAGGTCAGCCGTTCACGCAGACGCGAGGACTTATGGAGCGAAAAATCAAGAGGTGTGGAGTCAGGGGGAAACTTCAAAAGACGAAGGAAAAGCCAACAGATAATCTGCTCCTGACCTTACTGCTCCACGTCCAGGTGGAAACTTCCTCCTGTGATTGCTGAGAACCTGAAAGGAAAACTGATGTGTGAATGGACTGATATGTTTCCTGACTCTTTCTGGTGGGAATCGCTTTTAGGATTCATAATCAGAGTCCTGCAGCCTGAGAGCGCTGAGGTAATTTTAGCACCTCAGTGAGAGCTGACAGCTTACAGATGGAAACATCCCACACGCAAGAGAAAAGTTGTGCCTCCAAACTGTTTTCCCCTCAGCTTTTTTAAGCTGGATTTAACAAGGCGTTTTTGTTTTGTTGCTCCTTGTTTTAGTTAAAGGGCCTTTGGCTCAGGCCTTTTTGCATGGCCATATCTTTGTAAGCCTTTTTGATTAAATAATATCACCACAATTCAGAAAAAGTTGGGACGGTGTAGAAAATGTAAATAAGTACAGAATGCAATATTCTGCTAATATCATAAACCTAAAGTTTATTATCAGTGAAACGTAGTAAACATAGCCGGTGCTGAAACTAAAAAAAAAAAAAAAAAAAGTACTTTTGTTTCATTTTAAATTAGATAATTTGGATTTTTATGGGACCAACATATCTTTAAAAAGTTGTTTACTGCCATGAAGCATGCACTCTTCTTTTACCAACAGTCTGTAAACATCTAGAAACAGAGGAGAGCAGCTGCTGGAGGTTTTGGAGGAAATGTTGTCCCATTCTTGTCTAATGGAGGATTCTAGCTGTTCAACAGTACCAAGTTTTCTTTGCCAGATATTTTGAATAGAAACATATGTTGTTCTAAAACCTGTATATACTTTTTTGCGTTGATGGTGTTTTTTCAAATGTGTAAGCTGCCCATGCCAAAGACACTAATGTACACCCATACCATCAGTGACGTGGGCTTTTGAACTGTGCACTGATAACAGGTCGGACAATCCCTCTCTTCAGTACAGAGGACACTGGACAATTAATTGAAAACCATTGGTCTAGAACACGAGAATACCATAGATGCAAGAATAAATTACTGAGCAGCTGATTTTTTTATACAAAGCAATTAAACAAACAAAAACATTTCAGATTGCCACCCAGTTGAAGAGATGACAAAACAGAATGACACAATGAAATTAAACATAAGCAAATGCATATCAAAATCAACCAACTTTTATTTCAACAACTGATACGTGATCTTTTTAAATAAAATACTGTGTTTGAATTTTTTTCCAAGTATTTTGTTTTTACAACAAAATTTGGATGTAAAATCAGTCGCATTAAAATTTTACAGCATACTCAAAATTGCAATATCTTATTTAGCACTGCAACTGTTAAAGAGAAGTTCTGCATTGCACGTTAAGAATAATTGTAATAATTGCGTTTTCAGAAATAGGATGCTTCGATAGTGTCAGATAAAAAAAATACCAAATAAACCTCTGTTTTTTGTGTATGCGTCTGGTTATACTTGCAGTAAAACTTGCATTTAGACAACTGAAAGTGTTCTGACAAGTAGCTGTTCTTTTTATAGTACCTGCAAGGAGACACATGGAGAACACATTTCATGTCTTGCAGACTGAAGTCACTGTAGGAGCTACAATCTGAATGCACATATGAATCTACTCTATGGACAAGGTTGTGTCAATCACAAATAATTTACTGCTGAATTTACTTACTGCTGAAACTGTACCTGTTAAAATAAGGGGAAAATACATTCATCATTTAGAGGGAGTCATATTGTCAATCAATGACTCTTCAGCTTTATTCCAGCTAACAATTAGATGATCAGTTTGGGGAACTGAAAATAGAGCAGTTACATAAAGTTGAAATAGCTGCCTATATCTAGCAAACAAACTACAACATGAAAGTGGTGATCACACAGGTTGAGTAAAACAGTTTTGTCTCACTTTGTGTCTAACCCCCTCCACCCCTCAACTCCACAGGGAGTAACGATTCACACAAAAGAAGCAGAAGGAGATTAAAAACTCCAACCAAGAAGCAGCCCAGCTAAAAGCACACCAGTCCGATTTACTGACAAATCGCCCTGCTTTCAAACAGCTGCTTTTCTGCTCGAGCACATTTCTGTGCCTGGGCTCTCTTACCTCACATAAAACTCCAAACCACACGCTTGACCAGATATTTGACTCTGCTGTGGCTACAACACAGACAAACTTACAGACATCTTCAGGGACATTTTCGACATCTCACTGAGCCAGGCTGTACAGAGTCCTGTAAAGAGTCCAGACCCTTTACAATTTGCACATTTGTCCAACTGCTACACTGGTGATGCCATCTTCACTGCCCTTCACTTAGCCCTCTCACACACATTTGGACACAAAGGACTCAAAAAAGGAACAGGAACCAAAAAAGACAAGAAACCAAACAATCAAAATACAGAAAACACAATATGAACCCAAACCCTGACAGCTAGCCTTTTGTTGTTTTTTTTATTATTATACCTTGCATTTTGTCTCATTTTAGCTAGCACTGTGCCCCTTTTAGCTAGTTTGGAATTCTTCTGTCTTAGCTTTAACAACTCAGTTTCAGTATTTTCGCCAAACTTTAGTCATTCGGCACTCAGTATTCACACTGTTTTCCCAGAAAATGCAACCTCTCCAGTTTTACTCTTAAATTTGTTTTGAAATCAAAGGAAAGACTGACTTAAAGCACAGTGAAAAAAACTGCTTAAGTGTAGTTCATGTCAAAATACAAAGGAAGGGGTTTTTAACATTACAATTTCATTGAAAATAAATTGAAGATCAAAAAGTTTTTAACAACAAGAGTAATAGCAACAAACAGAATAAATGTACCAATTCATCTACCAAATTATGTCCTAATTTTGTAATTAGTTTTTTCTAATAAATGTGATGAAGAACTGAGAGTGATTTGTTATTTTATGTAGCAGATTCTTCTCTTTTGATTAGAGTTTTGCATAAATCTTCAATGTGTGACCAACAAGTGGAACTGATGCCATGTAAGGTCTAGAGTGGCTGCCCTTTGAAGCAAAAAAGAAGGCTTGTGCATTTGCATCCTGGAGCCAAACAGATGGAGCGTCAGTCCTCCATATGTATGAGGCAGACGCTTGGCAGCGTGTCACCTTGACCCTTGCTATGAGACTGTGACCTTAGGACTTCATGGAAGAAAATGGGAACCTGTCTGAGCTGTGGTGTTCGGGTTTTCCTCCAAAGGCTGGAAAAAGTGTTTAATCCCAATGACTCCATTCCACTCCTTCAACACATGCAAGTGCTGTATGCAAATGATGGATGATGGAGGAGGAGACATGGGAAATGTCACAAAGACACTTCTGCAGCAGATGGAAACACTTACAGCTCTCAGTTTTGGATGGAAGCTAAAACAGAGCTGAAGTTGTCTTAAAAAGAACTACTGAACCAAAAAAACAAACCTGCTTTTGATTTCTGTATCCAGCATCATACAAACCCAAAATTTATTCGTTTCTCGCAGACAATAGCAAAAGCAGCAGTTACTCTAATTATACAATTAACCTTTACATTGTTCCAGGAAAATTGAAAACAATCACACTGAGAAACTGAATGAAAATGACTCCCATTCATAATTTAAATGAACTTTTCTCAGCCTTGATTGGTCCCTTGTGTGCAAAATGATTTCTCTCACTGCGATGAGATAATAGTTCCGCCTCACAGTGCCAATAAAGTAACCTTTACATGAAAATTATGGAGCCACAATGATATACCACGAGACGGTGTGGCAATAAATGACATCCATGAAAACATGTTCGGTTTTAAAATTTAATGGGATCATTAAATGTCAACAATCATACAGATAATGAAACTCCCCTCTGAAATCACTGACTAATTGTATTTAGTGAACTGAACTGATCTTGCAGTGGTGATGGAAAAAATGACAGATGTGGTCAGGCAGGAGTACTTATGGACCAGGATATTTGCAGATGGCGTTGTGATCTATAGTAAGAGTAGGGTACAGGTGGAAGAGAGTCTGGAGAGGTGGACGTATGCTCTGGAGAGAAAAGGAATGAAAGTTAGAAGCAAGACAATTCATGTGTGGTAACGAGAGGGAGACAGGTGTAACAGTGAAGCTGCAAGGGGTAGAGCTATTTACTGAAAGTGGATGAGTTTTAAGGGATAGTCTGGTGATTTTGAAGTTATGTTCTGTCAAATAGTTATCAATAGATTGTACATTATCAGCCCTGTACCATTAAGGGACTCCCTCCTTTCATGAGTTTACTCAAAAAATGTTTACTAAACTTTTAGCAGACTGGTACATTCACAGCCTCAGCACCATCGACACACAATGGTTTATGCTCAGCACACATACATTTGATAGTAACCCGGACATTGTTCTGTTGAGAAAACATCGACAAACTAAACAAAAATGTCGAGTTTTATATTAGCTGATGTAGTTTTCTCTCTCAATGGTATGTCAGTTTTGAGGAAGAGTTATTTTATACGCCTGTAAAGCTAAACATCAGGGCCTCATTTGGTTAGCCATCAGCCTAGCCTGGATGAAGACTTCTGCCCTTTTCTTCAGACTGTTTCTCTATGACTGATATCTCAGATGATAAGGTACTAATTATTGATAACTGCCCCAACCCACCTCTTATTTCTACTGAATGGTAAAGCTATATGATGCAGCTATAATTTTATATATGAATGTCATGTCGGCCTAAAGTTTCCTACTTTTACGGAATTATGTTATCATTTATGGATTTATTTTTCTCTGTTTTCCCACACACTTATCTGCCTTGACAGTAGGTGAAAAGGGTCATCTGCATCAGTCTAATGGTCGTTTTTTTTCATGGGTTATAGTCCTTTCTGTAGCCATTAAATATTTAAGCACTCTTATGCACCAGAATGTCAACAATAGACAGCAACGACAAACCCCCTTTTGTGTCTCACTTCACCAACGTCTACTCCAGTGCAGTTGGAGGCAGTAGTATGTTTATAATTCAGTAAAGAAAAGCAGATTGAGGGGAGAAACACGGTTTTAGTGCTCACTTTATAATATTTGTTGAAGTCAAACAGTACTGCTAAATCATGGTGGCCAGTTGATTTTCAGGCAATTCTCTCCACAAGGTCAAATCATGTATTTGTATTAGCAGGCGATAGAGGAAAGGAATGACTCCCTTTTACCAGGACAAAACTTCCAACAGAACCAGGATAGGAGATTTTGTGCCTCAACTGGCTGAAGTGAAACAACTTCATATAGGATGTCTAAATACGGTACCTTTAAATCTTTTTATTTAGATTCTGAAAATAGCAAATTAGTAATTTTATACACTTTTGAAACATTTTTTTTGCAATTAGGGTTTGCTTCTTGTTCAATTGAAGTTAAAAGTTATTAATGCATGAAACATGATGGCACAAAGACAAAAGTTTGTTTTGGTTTGATAAGGTCATGTCAAACTACAATAATTATCTGAGGACTAAATAATAATGAAATAAATTTCAACATTTTATTTGCAGGATAAGGTTTGTTTTTTTTTTTTTGGGGGGGGGGTTCTCAGCTTGGTGGCATATGGCCACAGCTGTCTTCAATGTCTCCTAATGACTATTATGGTATTTAAGGCTAGGTTGAACCACAGCTCATTGTTGGATTGATAAACGCTACACTATGATCGTTCTTGCTTCAACTCCTTGTGAAATTTCCTGTGTGCTAAACAAAAAGGTTTATGCTTGCCTGTGCTCCTCCCTAGAATCCTTTGTGTGGTCCTTGGACTTTTTGTCAAAACTCCTCAGTGCAAAGTCTTTATGTGATCGTCTCCCATTCTGCATTTGTCCAAACACAAGTAAGGAAAATCAGCTTAGCCTTCTTACCTGCCCTGCCTGCTCGTTCTCTTCCCAACCGAAGGACCATAATCACTTCCCCTGGACTTTTGGAGTTTTCTACCTTCACTTGAACCTCTACAAAACAAAGAACCAAGAAAGGACCAAAATAAAATCTACAGGGAATCAAACCGTTAACTTTCTGCTCACCTGTGAACGTCTAACTCCTGGAGATTCAAATGTTCCTGGTACATTTCACAATAAAATCTTGTTGTTTCTATTTGGATCTTTTCAGCTCAGAACCAAAAACCTGTAGAAAAACATACCTAAAAATGACTGATTAATCATGACAGAAATGATACACTTTAAATCTCCTCCATATTGGCTTTACTTTTCATACCTTGCGGCTACCCATTTTTCACTTGTATGGCTGTACAGACATTACACAATTTTAGACAGTTTTGAACAAAACCCCAAAATATTGTTTACAATCTCTATGTAGGAACTAGCTTGTGAGATAAAACTTATTTTATCATGTGAATTTAAAGCTAAGTGAGGGAGAACAATCAGTAAACCTAACCAGTCCCTTCCAGAGCTGTAAATAAGACTTTAAGTACATATTCTTTATAAGGCATCCCAGCGAACTCCAGTGATTAATGACAACCTATAGCTTTTCTCAGAGACTTTTTCAGGATATGAGCTCACCTTCTGATTCATGCACTTTATTTAACTGCTGCAGTGTATTACTTTTTTTGAATGTAGCACATTTTTCAGTATTCCCAGCACAGACGGTGAGAACACATTTGTCACTGAGGGAGTCTCATGTGGAAATGGATATTTTTCTTTCCTGCTCTGAAAGTGCATGTATGTGCTTCCCTCTGCGGAGGAAGGCTGGCTGGATAAATGAGGGCATCCTGCCACTGTCATTCTCACCCAAATCAAGACGTTTACCCGGCATCCAATGTAGGGGAGAGGTTCTGTGGGTGGAGAAAGCTGAGTGTTTCTCCTTGAAAACATTCGGTGCTGAGGCAAGCAGAATAAGACTCAAGCTGGGGAGAGACAATGAGCACTGGGTTCATGTTTGCACTGTTGTATTAAGGGTATAAATGTGCTCTGCTGATGACAATTGCAGGACTGATCACAGTGAGGATTACAACTACATTTAACGTCACCTATAATAACCCTGAACAAAGTTTAGTAAAGCTGTCTACTTAGCAATATTCAGAATATGAACAGAGCAGGAGAATCACGTCATTCCAAGAATTAAAACAACATTGTTCGGCGTAATCATCTAATTCTGAATTTCTAGCAGCATGACTCCTAATAATTAAAGCCTTCACACAATTCTGTGACAAATTGGATTTTTACAGTCTGCGCGCAGCAGGAGAGCTAAAAATCTGCATCTGAGCGTGAGCCTGCTTCTCTCCTAGAATGCCTCGGCCTCAGCACACGCCACACAAGTCTGGCTCCAGAAAACCCATCTCTCCCCACTGTCTCAGGTGTCTGCTTAATGAAATGATTACAGTGTAAATAAGAAAATAAAAAGGTGTGTTTCTGGCATTTTTCACTCTCTGGGATAATTGCATCATTTGACGGAGCTGCCTGTCAAAAATGTAATCAAAATGGCATTCAAATTACACTTTCACAACCGTGACCTTGATAATATTTGGCAACTAAAACCAAAGCTTTTCGCATAATTTCAGAGTGTATACAGTAATGGTTAAAAAATACCCAATCTAATTTATACACTTAAGGGATAGTTCAGATCTTTCGAAGTGGGGTTCTGTGGAAAGGTTATGAACAAATAATATCGTACTCACTATAGGTAGCTCTTTGACTGACCTCAGTGTGAAGAAACAAAAATTAGTTCTGACAGATTGATGAGCTACTGATTAGTCTGTTTGGCGTCAAGACCAAAGCAGTCATTGATCACTGCCATCCTAAACAGCTCTAATCTGAAATATTTCATAGTGGTGCATGCATACATGATTTTATGAATCTTTGCACTGTCATCATTTTCTTATTATATGGTTATTCTTGTAGAAATACTGTGATATTCCTGCAGGAAGTGACCCAGACTGTTCCGGAAGTGCTACACCACTCTTTGTGCTTGTAAGTAACCATAAAAATGTATCTAAATAAAAGTGTAATGTAAAACTGGCAGTGTTTGCATGAGCCGCTATGAACCTTTGGGGATTGGAGCCGTTTTAAGAAGGCAGAAATCCACTTTGGTCTTGGATCCACTCAGACTAGCCATTAGCTGTGAAAACTAATCTTTTTCCTAACTGAGGTTGTTCAAAGAACTATCTACAACAAAGAGATTAATTCTTCACATCCTTTCCACAGAACCCCATTTCAAAAGATCTGAATTATCTCATGTTGGCTGTGTGAATGCTGAGTCAGTATTCACTATCATTTTCCTGTCTATAGTGTTTTTATGTATTTTTTCAATCAGACTACTTTCACATACTTTGTATTATAGCAAAACATTGTCTTGATTGGGAGTAGTGTGCTAATGTGAGGATTCCAATGTACTGTTCCTGTGTCTTCTCCAGTAACCACTCCTTGCAGCTCCAGAGTACCAGGCTGAGTTGCCCTGATGATCCTCCAGTTAATACGAGGCTGAGCCAAAACCAGAACTCTTCGATGGAACATTGTATGCCTCATAGTAACTCAACCCAAAGCCTCAGAGAAACGTTACTTAAGAGAGTTTTGAACTTACCTTGTGATCTCTTTGTCTCCTCCTTGTAGTCATTGTGTCTCCTACTCTGGCTTCTGGTAACTTCACCTCCCGTGTGTCGGTCCAGAAGTCTTTGTCCTCGCCTCAAACCTGCGATAACAAGCTCAGGTTGAAGTTGGTTCAGCTTTACCCTCCTGTGTCTGACCTGCCACTGTCCATCAAGTGCTTACCCCATCTGAAATTCTCAACCCTCTTTCCGAGCTAAACAACAAAACACAACTCAGTAAGATATTTGGTCATTCATTTCAATAAAATTGAAACTTGGAATTCCCTCACCTGACAAGGCAGGACTTGACAGGATTCAAACTAGCAACACAACGACAAAGTTTTAAGAGTTTTATTGTGGACTGGACAGGAGCGGGACCTGTAACTCTAAACAGGACACTCACGTGACCGTCGTGGACTGGAACCGGTAAGTTCTTCTTGGCTTGGTTACTAGTTGCAGACAGGCTTGTCTGAAAGGGGCTGAGGCGAGAGGGAAAGTCCAGGTGCAGGCGAGGTGTCGTTACCAGAGGGTCAGAAGTCCAAAGCCAAATCCAGAGAGGGAAAATCCAAAGAACGAGGTCCAGGTGAGCGTAGCGAAGTCGGTACCGAGAGATCAGAGTCCAAAGAAGTATCAGGCAAGGAGCAGGCAAAAGTCGGTGGTCAAAAAACAGGCAAGGGTCGAGATCAGGCATGAACAAGGCATGAACAAGACATGAACGCTGGACATTTACTCGCTGTGAGGCTTTCAATAATCTGGC
>NC_051433.1:23813410-23821194 GCF_001649575.2 Kryptolebias marmoratus
GAGAACAATTTGCAAGCAATCCAGCTTACATCACATCTCAGCTTTAAAAGCTCAACTCCACACTCTCTATTTCTGAATTGAGAAAGCTCCTCGGATGAGAAGCAAAACGTCTTCAGCTACAGAATAGAAGTCCAGTTGTTTTTGTTTTTTAACCTTTTTTTGAACTTTATTTGTTATGGCCCAAGAGCAAGGCCGTAACACTGTGCACTAGATTCTGGGTTAAAATCTTATGTTACATCATGATAGCTATGACCTTTTATACTTTTTGAATTAACTTTATTTACAAAAGTATCCCTGGGCCTCCGGTAGCTCGGTGATGAGTAGTACGGTCATGTAATTCTGAGGCTGCGGGTTTGAAGCCAGGATGCGTCAGAAAGGGCCTTCAGCATAAAACTATTGACAAATGCTTTATGCAAGTTTGCTCACTGTGGCAACCTCTAAAGAAGTGAGCAGCTGAAAAAAAAACAAATTCCCTATAGAAATACATTGCAATCTCTTCAATTCCTTCAGAAACATTGTTCCCAACTTCAGAACACTTGCTGTATTGTCTTCTTATACTACCTTTTAGCTACTGTCTTGCTAATTTTAGCTTTTAACTCCATTTTTGCTCATTTGAGCCTGCAGCTATTTTGCTATTATCTTTTCAAAACTGTTTTGGTGTTTTTATTTTGATCTACAGTTTTGTTAAGTTTAGTTCTGTTCTGCTTGTTTTAACTTTAACAATTCAGTTTCAGCTTTTTTTTTAACAAATTTCATCCAAGTCATTCAGAAGTCAGAATTCACACTGCATTTTCTCAGAAAATGCAGCCTTCTTGTGTTTTGACACATTTTTGTTTAAACTTTAAAATGATGTGCAAAAGCTGGTGGATTGCTCAGCTTTGGTTCAATTTTGGGAAATATAAAATTATAACTGTTGTTTTTACAATCTGATAACTTTCACAGTCATTCATCTCTTATTAGGATATCCCATCTGCACACATCTAACCGATTCTTACATCACTGCTTCTAAATGGGAAATGAAAAAGAAAAAGTCAGCTCCTCCATCAAGTGTACAAGCATACATTACTTATAGACTGCTAATTAGTAGTTTGCATACATATTATCTGAGTCACAAGTTGTACACACATCACATTTACAGTGTAATGACAATACAGAGTCAAAAGACTCTATAAAAGCAGGAGAGCTACATTAGCTGCCAGGATAGCAATTACACCATCACAGATATGCGCCGTGTGAGTTCATTGAGAATCAATAGTATCACTGTCACCTCTGCCTGACCTGGGGGAAGGACGAACAGACGCTGCAGCACACGTGTCCGGCTTTTCACATTCAATGTCCGCTCTGAGTCTGGGGAAAAACTGGTGGTTGATTTTCTTTTTCTCTATATATGAGTGAGAGGCTGATGGACTAAATTATTTTAGTTTGTGACAACATAAAAACCCCTCTTTCCTAGGATTATATGTGGTGTTGCCTCGTTACCAGCCTCTGCAAAATTCAAAATATTTTGTAACACTGTCTGAGCAGCCACAGGTGCCGAGTGTGTCCAGCAAACGTGTTGCCACACTCACACAAGTAATGGGCATGAGAAATGGAAATGGCATCATCATCATCAGTACAGGTGGGCTTGGAGAGACCCAGCATGTCCAAAGGAAACAAATTATGAGAGCAAAAATAACTTGTAATTAGCTTTGAGCAGATGTCCCTCGTATTTTTCTATTTTATGTGACTGAACACATCTATCTAAGCCAAATAATTCTAAAAAGTTTAGTTTACGTTGATTACATTTTAACATGTTTGAAAAAGAAATTGTTTTACATGTGTTGTGAACAGATAATCTACTCAAAAAGCACAAAAACTGTTTCTTTTTTTAATTTACCAGACACAAATAGTCAATAAATAAATAAATAAATGAAAGATGTCACATTTCAGCTAGTATCTCTGCATTTACTGTGATGTACTACATATTAGAGCACATTATAATGACAGGGTTAGGGTCTTGTTTATATCTTTTGTGCATATACAAATTGGCTTGAAAGATGATCACACAAATTTGTTAACAAAGCTTGGGATCTCTGAAAAGTTGTGCACCTGTTAGCTTTTGTCCTTGTTGTCAGTGTACTGGAGGTCCTTCTGATTTTAATTTTATTATTATTTTTTAAGTATGTGTGTGTGGGTGTGTTTGGGGGGGGCATATATACAGCTACAGATGCAGATAAATTTGTTTCTACCCATTTGTTAAAGAAAGAAAACCCCACAATGGTCACTGAAATGCCTTGAAATTGACAAAAGCAATAATAGGAAAAAAAATCAGAAATCTTAAAATAAAATCCATATGTTTTTGTTTGTTGCCATAATACATAGTCAATCAGCAGTGTTGTTTATGAATCATCATAACAAGAGGTTTTGCATCAACCTTTTTCGGTTAAAACTGGGATGGTGCGTTCAGAAGCTAATCTACTGTTTCCAGTGGACTTTGATTTATAAAGAGAATAATAACTGACTTTGTATTTTTTGGTGTAAATTGTATTTTACATTGGCAGAGATCCAAAATTACTATAGCTCCTGTGCACTGTTTCATAAATGAGGCTCAAGCTTGCTGCTTATATTTTCATGGAAAAAAACTACTTTAATTCTGATGTATCTTTGGACAAAAGGAGGCATTCCCCTTGTCCAAAAGGTCACATAAATTCAACCTTTGATTAAAGACATACGCAGTTTGACGCTGACAACAGGAAGTGTTACCAGGAGTTCTTATAATGAGATTTTCTTAATGATGAAGCCATGCAGAGAACAGACCAGCAGAACCCATATGCCACTTTCTAAAAAATCTCTTATCCCAGATACCTAACATGAAGCCCTTGAATTCTAAAAAAAAAAAATAATTAAAACAATAATTTGCCCCACAAAGTAGTTCATCATAATAAATATTGTTAATGACTTCATTACTTAGTCTGCTGTATATTATTTTGTATTATTTTTCAACTGTTTGGACAATTTAAATAGAATTTAAAAGGGTTTTTGGTTATTCATCTCAGTTTTTTACTTATTTGCAGTTGTGGAGCAGGACAGGTCTGCACGCATGTCCATCAGTACATTTAACATGTCTCCCGGTGGGCAGTGATCAGAACTCCAGGCAGCTCCAACAGAGTCTCATTGGAGAAGAAATAATTCCACATATACCACATTCAGCTGGTTTTAGCTAATGGTAAGGCCACTGCTAAAGCTAGACCTCATCTGAGCTTATTTAATGGAGGGAAAGCTGTAGCAAAACCTGCTGTGTCCAACAGTCGAGTTTTTAAAAAACTATTTGTAAAACGAAAATTAGAAGATAAATGACCATGTCAGCAGCTTGAGGTGGACGGACCAGACAGGAACACAGGAAACTAAAGACAGAGAAGGAGATTTATAACAGGACATTTACTCCAACATGGTCAGCCTATTTTCCGTGTCTGTCTACATTTAGAGCCCACAGGTGGATTATATTTAATTAAATATGTAGCTTCTGAAGATAATGTTTGGACACCCACCACTTCTTCACTTTTATAATTTTTAGAATTATTCAACAGAAGTTTTTCCCCGTTTAACTTTGTTAATTTGGAGTATTATTGTAGAATTATTACTTCAAATCAAAGTAGAACCCCAATCCAGAAAGCTGTTTACTTGTCTGTTTAATTTATGCCGTAAAATGAAAAACACTTGTTTCGGGTGGAGATGGGGGTGGATGATTTAATGATGAGATTGAACTGAGATTGAACTGTTTACATGAGACACAACCTCAAACCGCTGGAGGGAGAAAAAAGGCGGCAACTCTGCACAAAGAAGCAACAGAATAAATATTAAACAGCGTATATCATGTTTTTTTTTCCACAGAAAATTTAACTGAAATTGTACAATTTGTGAGGTTAGAAAACAAATGGCCACCCAACTAATATTTATGCTCAAGAGCTGCTGCTGAGTCCAGTGCTGCTGTTACATTATCTGCTTTAAAAGGACACCATTACCCACAAACCAAAGGGCAAAAATGAATAAATCTGCATAACACATATAGGACTACACCACCCTTTTTGCATTTCAGTATCAAAGACATCTGCATTTGAAGTGACTGTCTTTCTACCACTGATGGACCCTCAAAAGATGAATGAAACCCACTTCCTTCTTTCTTGTGAGTGTATTCAAAGTATTTTATTTCAGTTTGTTTCTGACACTGAGCTGCTGTTCAGATGTCACTTATTTGTCTGGATACAGCACTCAAATCAAAACTTTACTGGGATGACACTGCAAAAAAAACTAGAGTTTAAATATTTATTCTAATAAGGCAGAAAATGATTACGAGGCCAGCGCTGGGAGTTCTATCTACAGCTTCTTATGGATGGAGCAAAGAGAAGCCCCAAACAAAGGAATCGTGGACTCATATAGGTCTTAATCGTGATATCAGTAATCGTACTATATGTCGCCAAAAAACTGGCTTTAACTGGTCCAAGCAAGTGATTCTGTCGGTGTAATGCTATCTTAACGTGTAAGCATGCGGCAGCCATCAGTAAAGTGCTCATGATATGGCAGGCCTCGACACAGCCGATAAAGGCAGCTGAGCAACTTGTTTCCCTCTATTTCTCCTCAGTACTTGCCTTTACTTTAGGACATATCTAACACTTCTAATATATGGTTATTTTTATTTCAAACAACTTCTACTAGATGTCAGACACGTATTTCTTTTATTCTAAACCAACATTTGTGTATGATTACATGTAAAATATTTGAAGATTGACACTTCAGTTTTTAGAATTGAGAAAGTTCCCTGGATGGGAAGCAAAACGCCTTTGGAGTCTTTTCGGGGGGGGGATTTACTCTGTCCTGGATGACCAAGACTTGTACAATGCTGTTCTCTTTAGCCCATTTTAGGTTTAAAAGGAACCCCAACTAATCATGATAAGTCTGAAGTAAAAATATACAAGAAATTAAAAAGACTTGATGGCTGAATTGGCCCTAATTCTGGATAAATCCTTGATTTATTTTAGGATAAAAAATGCGGAATGAATTATTACAAAAGACAAACTGTAAATTTGTAAAAACAGGAAGCCTGCATTTAAAAATAATTAACTTAATATCTTATAGTACCTTTTAATATTGTTAATAATGGCATCAATCAAAACAATTGATTGACCAGGCGGAATTTAAGGAACAAACACTGATCATGTCAACCACCTGCTTTAGTACTGAAGAGCTTTATTTATTTCACCAAAACACCTCTGATAATCCAGGATGTAAACACTGAACATGTGGGGACACCCTGGGGTTCTCTGCTACCTGGACATTGCTAATAATTGCTTTGGGTTTAGAACAGAGGTGTTCAATCCTGGTCCTGGAGGGCCATTATCCTTGCATGTTTTAGTTGTTTCCCCTCTTTAACACACTTGATTTGAACAAATGAGTGATTAACAAGCTTCTGCAGAACTTGAAGACCTGCTGAAGAGCAGGGAGACATCTAAAACATGCAGGATAGTGGCCCTTCAGGACCAGGATTGGACACCACTGGTCTAGTGGGTTGTGGGTTGGTGTTGTCTATGAACTGGGCTCATTTCAAACAGATGACATGAAATCCCATCAGATTAGAGTCTGTGAAGCTTGGAAGGTGGGAGGACTGCTTTGTCCTGTTTAAGTCATTCCTGAGTGTTTCATGTTGCGCTCAGTGCCATCCTGATGGGGGTGGAGGGGGTGGGACTCTCCTAATTTTAGGTGGTGCTATTGTAGTCAGGTAACATGTAATCGTTTTGCCAAAGTAACATTTGTATGGATGTGAGAATAAGTGACCAATTTATTACTTTCCACATTTATAGTTACTGTTTTACTGAATAGCCTGTTTCTTGTTTTTATTGGTTTTATAATCTTTTAATTATTTTTATCGCTTTTAGATTTATTGTTTCTGTTATTTCAATTGCAGTTATTCTTTAGTTGTGTTCAATGTTTTGTTTTTTGGTTTTATATAATCTTTCATTGTATTTTGCATTGTTAAGCACTTTAACTTACCTTCAAGTGAGTTTTAAATGCACGTTTGAAAAGCGTTTGAAAAGAGTTAAAAAAACAACTACATAGTTCAGATTTATTATTTAATTTACCTTTCATCTGTTTATTAAATTGTTCAAACATCATATTATTTCACTTTACTAATAGCATTTTATTTAATCTCTTATAAAAATGTTTTAATGCATTATGTAATGGTTCATTATCCTTCCTGCATTTAATATGTTGTATTGCCATTTTCTCCGTAAACGTAAACAAAAGCACTGTGAATTGATTATGTGGAAGAGTTGTGTTAAAAATTTTACTTTCACTTGGCTTGCAGTAAGACATTGCAGTTACTTTTATCCAGAGTGTCCCCTCCTCTCTCACAGTGACTGCTGGAGATAGGCACCAGCTCCCTGTGACCCAGAATGGAGAAGTGGGTAAAGAAAATGGATGGATGGATGTTGCCTAATGTGCCTTTAAAGGATGCTTCAGGTTTGGTACACTGTGCAGTAGTAAACTTTTACTTTTCTGCCTTTAACTCCTGCAGCAGCTGAGCGACGATGGTGGCATAGAGACAGAACAATGATCATCTGTTGATAATTCAGACAGGTCCAACTCACTGTAGCTTGCAGCAGCAGATTTCAGGGCTGAAAACAATGTAAAAAAAAAAGAGGGAGGAAAACAAATAGGGTTCTCAGAGCTCAGTTCTGGGATTAAATTAGTGGTTCTGTAGTTCTTTTTGATCTGACTGGGCTCAAGACAAACTGCCACTTGTGCTGTTTTTTGCCCTCTGGCCTGCCAACGTTTCTGATAAGCACTTAGTATTCATCTGGGGCTCACAGACTGCTGCTGGAGAAAAACAGGAGCAGCAGAAAGCGAAGACGCTGCATCAAGCAAGTTGTTCCATACAGAATGGAGCATTGAAAGATTTAATCCTAACAAAGTATTAGGAGGAGAGCATAAAGTTCTCACAGTAAATTTTCTTTTTTAAACTCTTAAAAAGCTACAAACTAACCAGATTTGACATGTTGGGAGATAAAATGATTCCATTATTAATAAATAATGATCTCCTCCCTGCAAGCCTGACACAGAGTGCAGCACATAATAGATGGCCAAAGGAAAATATAGAGATTTTTCTTTTAAATAAACAGTAAATTAAAAAACTACTACTACTACTACTACTAATAATAATAATAATAATAATGATGATGATGATGATGATGATGATGATGATGATGATGATGATGATGATGATGATGATGATGATGATGATAATAATAATAATAATAATAATAATAATACTAATAATAATAATAATAATAATAAAACATTATACAATTGTTTACATGCGCTAATCAAAAATGTCAAACTTATTTGGGCTCTTTATTGAATAATCTAAAACACAGGTGGAATGATTATAAAACATAAATTCAATATCCCAAGAAATAAAAAACAGAAAAGAAAATTTAGTGTAAAAGTTTAAATTTACTGTGAATTTTTTTTTTGGTATTCTGACAGTGACAAAATGATACAGACAGCCTCAAATATACAGGTGCTGGTCATAAAATTAGAATATCATGAAAAAGTAGATTGATTTCAGTAATTCCATTTAAAAAGTGAAACTTGTATATTATATTCATACATTACATTCAAACTCATATATTTCAAATGTTTATTTCGTTTAATTTTGATGATTACAAATGACAACAAATGAAAATCTCAAATTCATCATATCAGAAAATTAGAATATTACTGAAGACCAATAAAAACAAAGGATTTAT
>NC_051433.1:23822386-23860933 GCF_001649575.2 Kryptolebias marmoratus
ATCATCAAAATTAAACGAAATAAACATTTGAAATATATGAGTTTGTATGTAATGTATGAATATAATATACAAGTTTCACTTTTTAAATGGAATTACTGAAATCAATCTACTTTTTCATGATATTCTAATTTTATGACCAGCACCTGTATACATACATTCCCTTAAATCTTTTAATAAGTGGTGATAAAGGTTCTTTTATTTTTTATTTATTTATTTTTTGGCTTTGGCTTAAAAAGTCCAAAGTCCATTAATAATACGATATAATCAGCTTTTTACAAAGTGTTAAAAGCCAAGGAATATGGGTGGGTTTTAAGGAAGTTTCAAAAGCAGACAATAAAGAGGCCCGTCTAAGATGGAGGGGGAGCTCACTGGGTCTGTGCAGGGAAGGCAATTAAAAACAAAAACCTCTACCAGTTCTGCCAAGAAGAGTGGTCAAATATCCAGCCAGAATTAGGTCAGAAGCCTGTTGATGGATATTAAAAGTGTACGGTTGAGGTGCAACTTGCTAAAAGACATTTAACCAGATATTAGTGGTTAAACATAAACTGTATATATTTGAGTCCATATGTGAAATCTGGCTCTATGTGGATTAGAGAGAAATCCACAATAAATTCAAACTTGGGCACCCACTTGGTCCTTTTTCCAAGCATCTTTACAACCATAATCCACTCAGATTTTTTTTTTCAAATAAATAATTTAAAGCTCAAACTTAAAATGACATTGATGCCCATGATGAGTGTATGTTCAATTCTGATCACAGCTGAATAAGCTGCAGTGAGCAGGATCTGTTTGAACTATCAACAATCATTGTTCTCTCTCTGCCTCTAAGATCGCACCTGCAGTCTAGTTTCATCTGTCAAATCATTATCCCACTAACTGTTTTCTCATTACAATCGATGGATAAACATCAAATAATAAAGCAACAAATAAAGAAGTGATGGTGGCTGACTATGCAAAAAGGAGAAGGAGTGATTTTTACAAAAATAAAATGGAGTGAAGAAAAAAAAAGTCGATGCTCTGACAGCTCCCTGGCTGTGATGGAGAGACCCCATCACTACTTTTCCCTGTCTTGTCATGCACCCCTCCCTTCATTTCAGGGCTTACGCTCAGGAGCAGACGGGGTGTGTGGGTGAGCCGTGCATCCTGTGTCATTCCTACAGATTGATTCCTCTGACAGGATCCCTTCAGTGCTTAAAAGAGAAAATAATGATATTCATTTGGTGGTGGGTTTGAACTGAAAGAAGAAATGCCGTTTTCGACTGTGTACTTTGTAAAAAATCTTTCCACACTCAGTTTCAATGTGATTCATCAACTGTTTAAATTTGGCTGTTTTACATGTGTAAAACAGGAATTTTTTTCTGTTTCACATACATGTCAGGTTTTGTTACACACATGTAACAAAACCTGATAACAGCAGCAGTCCTGGTGACATGTGCAGGGTGTATTCTGCCTTTTTCCTGATGACATCTTGAGACAGCCACCAGCTCCTCGCAACCCTCAAAAGGACTAAGCAGTTACAGAAAATGAGTGAATGCAGGTGCCATTTTTTAATCCCTCTAAATATGCAGACCAAACTAGATTTGTTAGTGGTAGCCCTACACCTTCACCTGCCCCCATTTGTTTTTTTTAAATGACATTGCAAGAAGTACACCATTAAAATATTTCACAACAAAATGAGACACACCTTCAAAAAGCCAATATGCCATCAATTGTCACCCCTTCCTTTTACGTAATACATGAGTTTGCCTCTAATTGCATGCAATTAGTTATCTAACAAACATACTTCAGCATACACACATTCATGCACTTTTTAGGCGTGTGAGGGAAGACTGATAGTATCATACATATAATCCTTAGGAGGGCATGAAACTAGACATAATGGTTGGTGTCACAATAACTTACATCTTTAACAGAGAAATTTGAGAGGTTCTGTGCAACCATAACTCATACCTAATCTCTGTTTGAAGGGTCAGAAAAACTGACCACTTTGTCCTTCTATATCACATAAAGATTTGGGACAACCCTTTCCTTGAATGTGCGAACAGAGGGCTATGGAGTAGGTGGAAACATTTAATTGACCATATTTGACCATACTTCCTTGTATCAAGCTGGGATTTTATTAGCCTGTCCTTCCTTGTTATTCCTTCCAGGTGGAGCGATGGGCCGGCAGGTACTCTCTTCTACGCTCACTTCCTGATCCAGCAGTCTCACCTGTTCATGATTACTGATCAGTCCATCTGATATTTAGGACCAGCTCAGAGGGCTGTACTGATACACTTGTGATCCTTGTGGCCAACCCTTGTGAACATTTTTTTGGTACTTTTACTTATGACCGTTTGGTGAAGAACTAACCTTGATCTTCCCATAAACTTTTGGACTAATGAAATCTCCACTCCCTGGATTCCTCTGAGCTTACATTTTTTGAACAACCTAGTAAACCTTCATCATTGAAATACTCACCTCATCACTTACCTGCCTGACCCACTTTCCATCACTCCACCACATCATTCCTCCGGACTCCTGGATCCTCTTTCCTCCTCCTCAAAATCTAAAAAAGACAACAAAGACGAGATAAAGAAACTAAACATTTATATTGTCATTGGATTATTCACAAAATAAGCTCTAAAACATGTCTCTTTTCTAGTGAAGATGACTTTGGATCGACCTGTCTTAATTATTTGTTTATATTATAAAAAAGCTTCTTCTCTTGTCAGTTTAGAACAATAATCTATTTATGTTAATAATATGATATTTTGAACCTAAAAACTGAGTGCCCTTAAAACTGAAGAAGAGGTCTACAACAGAGTTTATGGCAAAAGGTTCTGAAAACTTTCAGTTTTAAAACTGACTTTCAATGAAAAATGTAACTAGTTCAATCGCATTTGGAAAATTGATGTCAAAGGTTTAATAATGAATTATATTTAGGTGCTGTGTAAGTCAATTTCTAACTAAAGCCCAAAATGAAAGCCTGGGTGGTGTTAAAGATGATTTATCCTGTGATTTTACTCTGTCTACACCCTACTCAATGAGGTGCCTTGTGCAAGCTTACTAAGTAGCCATAAGTGCTCTTTTATGGCATCATTTAGTGAGCCCTTACCAGGCCTTAAAGAGCCCATTGTCTCCATGGAGACATAAAGAGGACAGGTCCTGTAAATCAAAGTGGAGTAAAAATGGAAGCTGCTTCACATTAGTGATGGCTAATTAGCTCATAGCACTGACAACTGTAGGCTGTCCGCTGCTCGTTGGTGCAGCTTGTCTCATCAATGGGACGTAAGGAGAAGCTCCAGCTTTCTGTTGTCATGGGTCATTTTACATCTCCCCAGGGTGCACTGACAATGACACAATTTAAGACCTCTTTTTTTTTTTAACAAAACAGAAGACGTGCACAGATGTGAACAAGAAGCACAAGTGAAACAAGTTAACCTCATGCTGCTTGCCTCGTTAAAAAAAACATGTTTGAGCCTCATCAGAATGGCAGCTACGAGAGTGGGAGGATTTGAGCTATTTTTTTTTATCAAGTCTGGCTACAACTATTTGCTCTCTCTAAAAACCTCTTTGGCTGTTCGCCCTGTTGGCAGAGGAGGTAGCATCCAAAGGACTCAGTATGGATAATTAATTTTGAGGGCACTCTCTTGTCACGAGGGCCTTTACATTTCTGATAGAAGCAACGTGTTCTGTCAGTCCTTTGAAATTCAAATGATGCCTTCCACTCTGTGTCTCACTGACGGCTTTGAACATTCCCATGAAAGGAGAGCAACCGAAATGGGACCGTCAGGTGCTGAAGAACAGAGAGACAAATTCAGCTTCATCCAAAAAAACTGATGACAGGACTAAACTAAAGAGACAAAAATAAACCATTAAAAAAAGAAACTTGTCAAGAAATTTGAAGTGTACAGAAACAGATATTTTTATAACAGTGCTGCTATTTTTCCACATTCCTTGGCACCTGCCTACTTTGTCAGCTGTAAAGATGAAAGGGAGGTATAAAGAAAGAAAGTCAAAATGAACTAAAATAAATATATTTTTTTCAAGTAGCTATTTAAAATACTGCTCAAAATGCTAAATTTATTAGATGCAAAGTGATCTGTGAGATTGCACACAGCACAGTACCATGTCCTAAACGTGACTGACAGCATGTGCTCATGATGACAATATTAACCTTTTACAACAGGGGTCATAAACTAAACTCGCTCAAGGGTCAGAATATTTTTAAATCAAACAGTGTGGGGGGCCAGCTTTTCATTAGCTGCGTTTTCTTTAGCCAATCTGCTTTATTTATTTGTCCGCTGTCATAAATGAATGAAATTTTTTGTGATCTTCACTTATTTATTTCCACTTTTTCCTTTTTGATTTAGAAGTTTTTGTTGTAACTTCACTTGTGGATTCCTGCTCAGTTTGGGGGAAAAGAAGCTTGTAATAAATATCAACTAAGATATCAATGTGATATAAATTAAATTTAAAAAAAATGCATGGCTGCATCAATTTGATAATAGTTTGATACCTTTTGGGACAGGTGGAGTTAACTCACAGGACAGATGTAGGCAGGTGTAATTTACATGTTTGGGCATACTAACATTTTCTATTGTTAGTCAACAGAATAATACAAAATGTCTAAAAAATGGCAATGGTAAATTTTACAGATCATGGGGTAAAATTTGGGGTGGTACTACCAACACCTAGTCTGCTCACTTACAGGTATGTTAGACCTTAAATATTAACCATTGGAATCAACTTTCTCTGTCTGTTAGCAAAATATCTCATAAACCATTTGATGGATTTTAATTAAACTTCAGAAATAATTTATTGGACATACATCTAAACCTATTTAATTTTTTCAGCCAAGCAAGATGACTGCCATAGCCAGATGACCTTAGAAAACACAAAAATGTCCATATTTCAGTTAATTTTACAGCTATAGAGGTAACATTTGGTGTGGTAGTAGCTACGACTCATTCCCAACACATATGCAAGTGTTACTCAATGCATGAGGTCTTTACTTAATATTTTGGCATTAACTTTTCAAGTCAATCCAATCCTTCCCACAATCTTTGACTGGTAACAGACTGTGCAACATCTTTATTTAAAATGTTGTTATACAAGGCAATGGGTGATATTCTTTCAAGGAATTTCAACTTAATTTCACAGTTAGGTGAACTTGAATCAAAGCGTTGTACAAACTGATGGAGAAACTTTAAAGACCAATGGTTAAGACATCACAGTGGTCATAGGGAGTTAATGACAAATGTGTGTTTAAATTTGGTTTGTATCAGGGAGACAGTAAAAGTAGAAAAATTGAACAGATAAGGCATGAAATTGAAGTTGCAGCTTCAAGTTTTTGGAACTTGGCTTATTGGAGAATGGTGAACCGAATAGTGATGGGAATCTAGATCGTTTGGCTCAAACTTATCTAGAAGAGCCGGCAACTGCTCCTCACGAGTAGTGGTAAGTGAAGTGCCATTTGAAAGCTGAAAGAGCTGGTTCTTTTTGAGGAGTTGAGCTGATGTGTAATTCACTAAAACCAACACAGCAGAACAGGGTTCCAGGACAGCCAGGCAGGGGTTCTTAGTGTTGTAGTAGAGGGATGGAATAGTGTGGTTTGTTGAAAGGGCCACATGTTTTCTGCCAAATCCATGCTGTCAGATCATAATGGATGTGGCAGGGCATTGCATTTAAAGTGGTGTTGATTATTGACTGGTTGCAGCTGGTGAGTCAATACTTCAACTCCAAAACACCTGACTCCACTTCTGTAATTAGGCACTCAGACACCAAGAGAAAGCAGATCGTCTAAAGAAACACCACTGAGAGGTGAAATTAGTCAAAATTGATCATTTCATTACAATTCAATGTTTTGTTGAGAAACTTTGAGTCTTTACATTAATGTGACTTTTATATTGACACTTACATCTCTACAATAATGTTGAATGGACCAAACTGCACACATACCCTGCACCTGGAACAGCAGTGACTTCTCATGAAGGGCCAATGTGTCCAGTCACAATACTAACACTGACCGAGAAAAGGTCCAGAATGGAAGCAAAAAGAATACAGTGCATTGACTAGAACTACAAACTACTCATACCTCAACACGATTAAGCATTTGTGGATTTAATAACAAGCTGATCAGTGGAGAGCTAAAACCACAATCACCAAGGGATCTGAACAATATTCTGTTTCATAACTGAGCACACTTTACTGTAAGCTAATGTATCAGACAATATGAAGCTATAATTTTTTTTTATCTTTCTGGTTTTTGTGGAAAAGAGCATATTAATGCCAAACAAACAAAAAAAAAGTCTATCTAAAGACTATCTGCTTAATATCTGCAGTAAGGAAAACAAATATTAGATGCACTTGAGAGGAGTGGGCAGAGCTGTGCCCAGGCTTCTGTAAAAGTCAGTCACGGCATCATCTGCTGATAAAGATATCTAATTTAAACTTGTGATAAATGGGTAAGCAGGAGGGAACTGCCATGCACACCCTGAGCTTCTTTGTTTCGACTTTCATTCACAAATGATGAAAAAAGAAAAAAAAAATTGTTAATGCTCTAATTTGGCTGTTTACCCAGTGAGACAACAGCAGGTTTTTCTTAAATTAGGTTGTTTGAAGTTATTGTGAGAAGGCAGTGTTTTACCTGCAGCTGACAGTAATCAGAACAATTTTATTTGAGATAATGGGGATAAGTTGTAATGTGTGAATCCAACTAATAAGAATTGGTCCATTTCAGCTGTGAATTTCTGCCATTTAAAACACCTTATGGTCAAACCCTATTAATACTTTGAGTAAATATATCAAGATGTTTTTTTTTGTCTACCTTATCACTTTTACAAAAGATAGTTTTTTATATTGTCATGAGTCTTTTTTATTGAATTCAGATCTATAAATATGTTAATCCGATTTTGCCCAGCAGATGATATTGGTAATTTTTATCTGCTCTGAAACACTCTGCTGCAAGTTGCTGTTGGAAGATCAACAAGAACCCGTGGGGGAAAATTGATTTGTAGCTACAAATTCCCACAAACATATTTTCACAGTCAGTCTTTCCTTTCAAAAAGTTCTCATTAAAAGCGGCTACCTGTGAAGTCTGGCTTACATTAATGTTTCAGCTACAGTGCATCTGGGAAAGTAGTTACAGCACTCAACATTTTTCATATTTTATGTTACAGCCTTATTCCAGAATGGATTCAAATCTGTTTTTGTTCCTCAAAATTTTGCACACACCATACTCCATAATGACTAAGTAAAAAAGTATGATTTTCTTTTGTTTGTTTGTTTGCAATTTTTCAATAACTAGAAGCACTCATGCATGCAACACAGACTCATGTTTTCTCCAAAGGTTCTCCAATGACACTGCTGTTGTGGGCTGCATCTGGGGTGACGGTGAAGAGGTATACAGGGGCATAATAAGGGAGTTTGTGGACTGGTGTATTCATAACCATCTTAAGCTGAACATTTCAAAGACAAAAGAGACAGTTATCGATAACACACCTGTCAATATTAGGTCCCGTTTGAAAGTGCATGTCAGAGCACAAACCAAGCCATGACATTCAAGAATTTTGTGTAGACCTCCAAGACAGGATTGTATCAAAGCACAGATATGAGGAAGGGTACAGAAAAAAATTCTGGAGCTGTGAAGGTCCCAGTACACATAGTGGCCTACATAATATGTAAATGAAAGATGTTTGGAACAACATGGACCCTTATTTGAGCTGGCTGCCCAACATATTAGAGCAATCGGGGTAGAAGAACCTTTATCAGGAAGGTGACCAAGATCCCAATGGCCTTTCTGACAGAGCTTCAGCGTTGGTCTGTAGAGAGACGAGAACCTTCCTGAAGGACAACCATTTCAGCACTCTACCATACAAGCATGATTGGTATAGTGCCGCAGAAATGGTTGTTCAGATGCACTGTATGTTATTAACTACAGACTGCCTCTTTTTGCACTCACTACAACAGCTTCACTGCAGTCCATATTTCTTTTTAATGAGATGTTAGAACATGGCTATGATCCAAATATAAAATTACTAAAAGCTCTTTAAGGGTAGCAACCTTCCTGTCTGAACAGTGTGTGTATGTGTTTTGGATTAAATACCCAGATGATTTCACAAAAGATGTAATCACTTTAGGCTTGCTTTCTGGTGAGCTAGTCATACAGCAGTGCATACAGATACAACATATCTGGTATCTTGCCCAGCAGGGAGACTCATTACTGTTGTGTAGATCAGTGGTTCTCAAACCTTTCATGCTGCACCCCCTCGTGAAGAGGAGAAAATTTCCATGACATCTCTAAGCTAAATGAGACTAAAACAAAAGTGAGTCAATTTCAATGATAATTGGAAAATAAAAAATACAAATCAAAAAAGAAGGGAAACATTTCATTTTTCTGAGGGATGACAGCAAAGCTATTTGACAAACTGTGACCTTCTACAATGAGACATCTGTCTCTGTTCTGATAAAAACAAAAACAAAATCCTTTTATAACTGAGAATGTGTAGCATTAAATGGCAAAATCTAATAAAAGGACACAAAAAAATCAATCACCAAATTTCTAAAAACTATTTCATAGAAATTATTTACTAATTACCAAAGTGAATTATTTAAGACAGTAATAAATTGATGAACTGGCATTGTTGGGGGTTTTCTAAGTTACCCAACCTAAAAAACCTAAAGAACCACACAGAGAGAGAGTAAATTGTTTTTAGGATACTTTTGCAAAAGGAGAAGTCACTCGAGCAACGACCTTTTGGGTCAAACTCCAGCGAGTTCTGAAGTCCTGTAGCATCAGCATCTTTTTATTAGAAACAAGGAATGGGTGGGGGCTGAATCGGTCAGAACCGGTTCTGCCACACAGATTAATCACACAAATAGAACTTACAGCATGTAGTGAAACATTCTGTCTATCAATCCTGATACAAAGATTATCAGAGGTACAGTGACGTTACTTGGGTGATTGACTGGCCTACTTAGATGATTTGCTGACGCCTGTAAGCACGATAAAATGTAAACATGATACAAATGAACTCAATTAATATCTCTGACATCCAGTGTGACACGTAGGCATGTTTTGCACATAAACACAAAGGCTGGTAATATTGAAAAACCCTAACAGGCATGGCCTTCAAATGTGTTTGAAATGGCACAAATAGAACTAAGAATAAAAAAGTTAAAAAAACAAACAAACAAAAAAAAAATTTCAACAAATGTGATAGAAAAGAAACAGTGGTTTCAGACAAAACCAATTTAGGAACAGCATCTTTGATGTAAACCTAACACCTCACATCATGCTGAAAATACTATCCTTATGAAACATGGTGGTGGTAGCATCATGCTGTAGGGGTGTTTTTAGGGACTAGGAACAGGATTAAAATTTAATAAAAGATATGTTAAAAATTCTTGAAGAAAACCTGTTGGAGACTTCTAAAGATTTGAGAATGGGATGTAGGTTTACCTCTCAGCAGGATAATGATCATAAACTCACTGCTGAAGCATGAAGGAAGTTACCATCTCCTCCCTGTGGGAAATTCCCAAAAGGCTTATGGATGAACTCATTTAGCTTCACTGTGCCTTTCAGCAGTCTCAGACTGACTGTACTTCCTGAGAATGTATGCCGAGAATATGAGACTACAAATTTTGAAATTTGAATAGGAGAAAGAAAGTTTCCTTCATCACCCTGGGATGTCAAAGGAGTTCAATTCTGACCATCCCATACACGACCATCCAACCAGTGAGATGACTCTGGTAAATTGGGATTACATTCGTGTTCCTAATGAACTTTTTCAGGCCAAAAAACTTACGGAGGTGTTTAGGCACCAGAACATGGCCACATGTTTTTGTGGTGAACAGCTGAGAGTCCGAGTGGTTCAACTCGTGACAGAGAGAAGATGTCTATAAGACAATTCAGCTTAAGGCACCTCACAAGTCATCTCAGCTCTGCAAAGAGACAAAGAAACTTTGGAAGCTGAGAAAACAAGAAAAGAAAAAAACTGATGGAGATAAAAGCACTGACAGAAGAAAGGGAAAAACCTCGCAACCATCAAGGAGGAGCTGGAAATGACAAAAAGACAAATTGAGGAGGCAAAGAAGAAAACTGAGGAAGGAAATAAAAAACTACAGGAAGAAAAGTTACACTTTGCAGAGAAGAAAAAACAACTTGAGTCTGCAAAGAAACAGTTGGAGGTGGAGAGCAGAGAAGTGCAGGAAGAACAGGTAAAATTACTTGATGAAAAGAATAAAACTGAAGAAGTAAAAACAAAGGTGAAAGAAGCAATAGAGAATTTCAAAGAGAAAAAAAAGAAAACTGAAAAAAGAAAGCTATTTGAGAGCAGCAACGCAAAGGAAAAGAAACTTTTAGAGGATCTGACACAAGATCTTCAGGAGCAGGAAAGGCAGATTGAAGGAGCTAAGAAAAAGACAGAGCTTGAAAGAAAAATTGTGGAAAAAGTTCTGCAAGAGGAAAAAAACAACAGTTACAGGCAGAAAGAAAAGACTGCTGACAAAATAATCCAACTCCAGGTTGACAAAAACAACTTGGAGAAAGAAAAAGCTTGTATACAGGAGGAAAGAAAACAGTTAGAGGCAGAAAGAAAAGACTTTGCTGATGAAAAGGTCCAACTCCGGGTTGACAAAAATAACTTGGGGAAGGAAAAATCTCATATACAGGAGGAAATAACCAAAATTGACAAAGAGAGAGAGAAAATGCTGAGAGATTTAGAGAGTGAGAAGAAAACCGTGAGTTCAGAAAAGCAAACAATGGAAAACACAAGACAGTGAACAACCAACTACCTTAACGTCCAAACTTCAAAAGAAAAATAAAAGACGCAGCTGGTTGTTCAAAGGGAGGAAGAATCCAACTAAAACTGAAAAGAAAAATGGAGAGAACATTTTAATGTGCACAGAGAAAAAAGAAGCACCTGAAAAACAAAAGAAAAAAGGGGGTGCTGGAGCTGGCTGCACAAATAGTGTGATCGCAAAAAGCTCCACTCTACAACAACCACCATCAACCCCATCTTGACAGGCTCCATCTTGATAGAAAACAGATAAGAGAAAACGGAGCAAAGCAAAATGAAAAAGTTCTGAGCTAAACAATCAGGCAAGATTTTTAAAAACTCAGACGGGAAACTAATAAGCTGAGTCATGAGCTGATGCCATTTTTATATTACAAAGTCTGATCTATTTGATACTACAAACAATAATTTAATTTAAATGACAGCTAAACCATATAAAAAGTCCCTGCTTTAGTTTCATTAATTCACTCAGGCTGTGATAAAACTGACAGTAGAATATTCCTCACCGATCCCACTGTAAATATCAAGCCTTATCTCTGAAAGAGTTACACCACACCATCAAGCACAAAAATAAAAATGAATCTGACAATTCTGTGTCCTACTCAGTCAAACCATACCATAATAGCATCAGGTATTTGACTGTGAGCGACAAGTCAAAAATTAAAAATAGTACAGTTGGACTCAATAATATTAAGTTTGAGAACATACTGTATGTATTGGTCATTGATTTTGTGAGTGACAAATGGAAAACCACAGTTTATGAATAAACTAATCTGAGCTCTGGAGCACATTGTTACACAACAGCTTTGCAAATTCTGCAAAGCTGTTGCAGACTGCTTGACGTGTTCACTGGAGGAAAACAAACTCAAGCAGTTTTATTTGATGAGCTTTGTTGTAGTAAAAAATAAAAGTCACTGATGACAGAACATGTTCTCTCTGATGAACCAGTTTAAAATGAGATGACTGATGGACACGAGGGTTTCCAGGAATAATCAGCCCATCGGTCTTTCCCCTGCCGTTGTGACTGGGGGACGAAACTGACGTTTTCGGTAGCTCGACTACTTCCTCTTTGCCTCCCTTCACAGATCAATTCACACCAGCCTCCAGCTTTTCTCCATTCTAACACAGGATTTACAATTTGAAAGTCAATGAACATATACAGTATGTGAGTCATACACTGCATCACTTTTCTCTATAAATAGCTGGCCGTTAATTTGGATTACTTTAGAAGCAATACTTTAATTGGCTAAATTAATTGACAGTTTCTGTCCATGTTCCCATACTGACACAGACTCAGGTAAGGTATTTTGAAAATCGAGTTAAAGAGGTAGGAAATGATAGTATAAAACTATGAAGTATTTTAAATGATCTGACAGGTAGAAAAAACAAAACCCAGCCAGCCTGTTTGGAGGAAAATGATACATTCATTACTAAGTCAAGTGAAATTGCAAATTATTTAAATGTTTATTTTATTAGAAAATTAGAAGGATTAGGAGAAAATAAGTCAAATTTAAGTGATGATATATCTCATTTATTAATTAGAAATTAAATCATATATAACAAAAGTTTCAAGTCCAAATGAGTAAATGTGAGCATAAATAAGGTAAAGAGTTTTCTGAAAATGTGTAAAGATAAACCACCAGGTGTAGATGGCATTGACAGTAGGCTACTCAAACTGGTTGCAGATGAAATTGGTCCTGCGTTGGCTCATATCATTAATTTAAGTTTCACGTATGGTATTTGTCCTCCAGCTTGAAAGCAGGTGAAAATAATGCCACTGCCGAAAAACGAGCAACCGCCCTTTTCTGGCTCTAATAGTTGCCCTATAAGTTTTTTACCTGTGCTGGGAAAAAATGATTGAAACAATTGTATATTTAAGCAATTTGATATTTGTTATTAATACAAATTAATAACTATTTATCCACCAATTACATAATTTGCAACTCCCAACATGTATATAGAAAGGCTCGCTCTACAGCAGCAGCATTGACTTGCATGTCTGATGATTGGCTTAGAGAAATTAAAAAGAAAAATATAGTTGGTGTTGTATTTCTAGATTTCTAAGCTTCTTTTGACATAGTTGATCATAGTTTATTACTAAAAAAAAACTTTCCTGTTATGGCTTTGAGCAATCTGTACTTAATTGGTTTTACAGCCATCTATCAAATAGGACACAAACAGTGTTCTTTAATGGAAGTTACTCTGAAACCAGATTTACACCTTCGAGTGCCTCAAGGGAATTGTCTTGGTCCTCTATTAATCAATATTTTCACAAATGATTTACCATATGTATTAGATAGAGGTAACATAATAATGTATGCAGATGATTTACCTATATATATATACATCAGCATCAACTCATAAGGAATTAGATACAATTTTAAATAGGGAATTAAAAGTCCCTGACAGTGACAGACTGGATTAAAGCAAATAAGATGGTTCACGATATACCCAAAACTAAATGTATGATTGTAGGGTCAAATTACAATACTGATGGTAATCCAGTATTAAATATTGAAATGTATGACAGCACTATAGACCAGGTGTCTGAGACCAAACTTCTAGGATTGATCATTGATAACAAATTGTTTTGGAAAAAACACATTAATAACATGATTGCATAGATGGGTAGAGGTATATCAATTATAAGAAGACACGCAAGTTTTATGAATTTAAGTATCTTAAAAATTGCAATTCAATCATTAATATTATCACATCTTGATTATTGCCCAGGAGTTTGGTCAAATGCTTCTGGGGACATGTTAAACAAACTACAATGTATACAAAACAGAGCTGCATGCACAATACTGAAGTGTGATTATAGGACTAATATCATCTCAGTGCACATAAAGCTGAACCGGTTACTGGTCAAAGACAGATTGTTGTACTCACTGATTATTGTTATTAGAAACATATCTGTCTTAAAATCACCTTTTATTTTATTTAAAAACCTTTCCTTTAGTGTAGAGAGTCATGAATATATGATATTCATGTAGTTGTAGGAAACTTTACCATACCTAAAGCAAGATCTAATGCCATCAAACGCACTGTCTTGTATAGAGGTATAATTGAATGGAATTCACTAATTAAATATATCAAACTCACTACTAACATACATCAATTTGAAATATTAATAAAAAAACATCTATCTAAACAGTGATCGTATGTTTACATATAGTGTGCATGAAGTGTTGGAACATTATATAGTTGTAGGTGGATATATATGTATGTATGTGAACAGGTGTATGAATATGTTTGCATGTATGTATATGTACATACATACTCATGTATATATAAACATCTATGTAAGCATGAGTGTATGTATATGTATGGTCACATGATATGTATAATCTTGCAGAATGTATAAATAATAATTGCAATAGGTTGTGTAAAGGGAAAGTGTAAACATCTTTTTTTGATTTTGTTTTGTTTAAAGTAAATGTACAGATTTTTCTTTTATGTAAATATAATTCTTTTGGATCCCAAAAAGATTAGCTGTAGTTCTACTGCAGCTAACGGGGATCTTAATAAACAAATGAATAAACAAATAAACAGCAAACAACCTGTTTTCTTACTCAGTAGACCTGCTGGTCACCAGAAATAATCTTCCTGACTGTTAGTTATTAAGGAGTATTTTTATATTTTGTGTTACTCGTTGTATCTGTAACACATTCTCATAGGTCCAGTAAAAACATTTTCCTCACTTAGGCAACAGTCACACTGCAGGTCTTAATGCTCAATTCTCATTTTTTGCTCAGATCCAATTTTTTTTGCATGTTTCTGTTAGGATCTGGGATATTTGGGGTTGTTTTTTCTTTTGCCATCACCACTAGATGGCACCATGGAGGCTAGGATAGGTGGACTGGAGTGCTGATGTCACCGTCACACCGGTTCCTAATCTTCTCGTCAGCAGGACTACAAAAGTCGGCGACTGCCAGCATACCAACGCTTGAGTGTTAGCCAGTTATGGTAACCCTGAGCCCCCCCCAGTGATCTAGTTGATCTCCCTGTTGGATTTGTACTAACGCTATCTGTTTGGATTGTTTTTTCCCAGCTGCTCCTGCAACTACTAGTCTGGCTGCAGTCCCGAGTTTTCCTTGTGACGCCGTGGAAACGGTACCTGTTGGTGCCCAAGACCACCACTCACCTTTCCTCCGTGGAACCCAAGAGACTCCTCAGAGTCTGGAAACGCTAGCTGGCAGTCCGCCCGCTCTCTCCGTGACGACGTCAGGATCCTACTACCTGTCCGCCCTCCACCGCAGCACGATCACCATCTCCAGCTCCTCCCTCCTAGCAGCACCGTTGTTGTTTCTCCTCCCCAAGTAAGCATAGTGCTAGAGCACTGGAAAATTCCTACAGTCCCTGAACTCACCTCTCGATCGGTTGTTGTTGTTCCCAGACGTCCTGGCTTCCTGTTTGTCGCTGTCCACTCTGTTGTTTTGAAAACCAACCTAGGAAATCTTATATTTGTAAATAAACCACTTAACTGAGCTTTGCTTCCTGAGTTGTGTTCTGCATGTGGGTTCGTAGTGTTGATACCAATATGACAGTTTCTTGTTATAATTTAAATGTGACCACCATTAGATTCAAGTGTAACCCACATGAACAGAAGAAGACGTGATGTCCCATGCAGCACTCTGTGTTTGTGTTAAGAAATCTGATGTTACATATGTTAGCATGTTCTGAATCAGAGCTAACTAAATTATTATTTGACGTAGTTGTTTGGTCTGGTGTTTACAATTAAGCTTGCCGCTTCCCATCTACTTAGGTGCAGAATTGTGCTTCTGGAACGGGAGCACCTTACTGAAAGTAGAAATAAACTCAAGTATTGATCCCATCACACTAGTATCAATATGATCTGACACCGACATTGGTATCATATGTCAGTTTAGAATTTCAATCATCCAGAACAAGACAAATCTAAAAAGTAAAAATGAACCAGAAAAAAGACAAAGCAACAGGACTTTTGTATAGCTTAAGACTTGTGGAGTTCAAGCTTTAAACTGTAGGACACTGGTATCAATAATATCAATATACTGACTGAGCCACATACCTCTAAAAGTTGGATGAAATGTGACATGACTGTTCAGACTGAAGTCACTTTTATAGACAATATATATGGATCTGATTTAGTGCCACATATGAAAAAGACCTGGGTCAGATTAGAAAAAAATCGCATTTGTCACATTCACACTGTCATAAAAAAGTCAATTATAGGTCGAATATGGAAAAAACTTTTCCCTGAGTGTGAATTTAGCCTTTGTTCTTGTGATTGAAATTATAGGCCTGTACATTCAGATGTATGTGAAAAAAGGGTGACATTTAATATTTAAGCTCTCATTAAAGCAGGGGGCACCGGGTTGGATATCAACCAATAACAGACTGATTTTACTTTATAAGAATTCAATCATTAGATTACATAATCTATTCACGCTTATCATTACTCAACTCAACATCTTAGGATGAATCTATTAATTTCCGGGAACTGTTATAATATTCATACCAATCAGGAGAAAACTGAAATTTTTCTTTTAAGATTTTATTACAAACTAAATCAGATAAAATCAACACTGAACAATTAGGACAACACAACAACAAAAAATTCTAACACTAAGGATTTAGGGAATAATATTCTGAAGAATGACCGTTAATTAATAACTTGAATATGATTTAACAACGATTGAACAATGATTTAATAAGATTGTACTCTGGAATAACAATAAGTCTAGATGATCTAAAGTAAGGCTTTGATTATAAGATTATCTTAAAGAGAAAAATCTTTTGAACAGAATGTTTGATTAAAACTATGTTCTTAAAAGTATATACTCAAAGAAATTAAACATTTCAACTATTTTAGTAAATAGTTCACTTTGGGATTTGGTCAGAGGATGTTAAGAATTCTGCCACCTTGTCAGGTTAACTTTGATGAAACATCAGATTGGAAATGAAGGTTGTTTATCATACTTGCATCAGCCTAAATTATGATAATCAGACCTAAACTGCTTCTTCTTTTCTCTCTCATTACACAGAGTCAAAGGTGCCTCGTCGGATCAGAAGCTGTGTGGGGACTGTCCTCACTTCGTCTTCTGGGGCACTTCAGGGGCCGATCAGACCTCCACAGAACCAGGCAAGGAGGCAGATTAAGACTCAGAGCCCATTGAGAGTCGGTGGTCAGTGTTCCAGTCAAGGCCTTTGGGTCAAATGGACCCGAAGGCGGGTTCTCTACCGCTCTTCAGTTACGAGGGCTTCAGGAGGGTTAACAATGATTGTCAACTGAAAATTAATGAGTGATGACAAGAGAGTCACAAAGGATCTTCTCACCTTGGAGCCACGTAAAGCAGGAAGACCAAAAAGTGTTTTTCATAGCCAGTGCCTGCCCACCGAAACAGCCAAGGCAACTTAAGGAAACTGCTTGTCACTGTGCTGCAGGATGACTGTGCCAGTGGTTGTGAAATCAGTTATAAAACTTTTAGAAAGCAGAAATCAAGTCCGACCTGCAAAAATTATTTCATTGATAATGGTATTGGGTATGCAGTGGTTGGCATTTTTTCATTTTAAGAGAACAAAATATAAAAAAAAGATTCATGGATTAGTTAAATTTTCTTCACTGCGTCCTCCACAAAGACATATGTGCTAAGTGAGACGGTTTTGTGCCAGTTTTGAGTGTATTTGGAGACAAATCCTGCACACTTGGCTAAGTCAGCAAAAAATTAGGACAACTTTCTTCACCAACGTTTTGAGCTGGCTAAAAGCAGCACTGGGAATGATCTGGAGGGAAATATGTGTGTCTCTCCCTGTCTCTCTCTCACTCACACACACACACACACACTACATGCTGGCTGCAGCAAAAATCCTCATCTGCCCAATCCTAGGAGCTGATTATTCTGAGCTTCTGTATCCTGACCACAGTTCATACTGCCTTAGACGACTCTGGTGTTGCTGAAAAACTTCACTTTATTTGCCACCTACAGTCAGCAATTTCAGATGAATAAAACCATATCTGAAAGAGACCATTTGCTGCAACTGCTTGCTGACAAAGTGCTAAATCGCACCTCGTACTAAACTCTGGGGCTCCAACCTTGAAAGGTGTCTCGTACCGACTGATTGATGGTAGATAGGCACGGGGCACAACAAAGACAGAGCGATCGATCAGCCCAGAACCTCTTGCTGAGGTCCAGATACACTGAACTGTCAAGAAGTCTGTTGTTTTGGATTATTGCTTTGGATTTCCCCTTACATAACACAAGACTGTATCCCAAAGGTCTAATAACATCTGTACAATTCTGATAAGTGAGTTAATTTTTATATTTTCATAGCAGGGCTTGTAGCAGATGCACATTAAACTACTTTATTAAACTAAATTCATAAACAACTGGTTACAACATATATTATTTCAACTCAAAAGGGAAAATGCAAAATGCAACCAACAGATATGGTTCTTGTATGAGTTAAAGATGCTCATGAAAACTTCAAGGCAACACATTGATGTTTTCAGGAGCTGAACATAACAACTATGCGCTGCTTCAGTCAGAGTGATTGTCACCATTCGTCAGCATCTAAAGCCACAGCTCTTTATTGTTTTAAAGTACAACACTGTCATCTTCTGGACAAGGAGCAACATTGCAAAGAGTGAAGCTCCAAAAGTCTTCAATAGTTGCAGTGATTATGGAACGCTTTTCTTTTTTATAAGTTTATAATTAGTTTTCCTTTATCTTCAGTTTAGTAATACAATTCAGGATGAGTGTTCCTCTTTGTTTACTTAGTATAATTTACTGAACAACAGATGTTACAAGATAAATAAAAAGCAAGAACCTTTGTCAAACCTTTTGAGGGCTAAAAATTAGCAATGTGTTATGTTGGCAAGCTTATTCCACTAGAGGGCACTGTTCTTCTTTCTAAAACAAAATTAAATGAAATACTGGAATCAGTGTATTTTAACATTTGCAGAAAAACATAACATTGACAAATTAAGAAACTTTGCCAGACTATATCTACATTAAAACTACAATAAATAAATAAATGCCATTTCTAACAATGAATTAATAAAACTAATAAAATGCAATTGTATCGTGTGCACATCTAGGGTTTTGACAGCTGATGTTTTCATTTTGCCCTCAGATATCAGATGTCTTTGTCTAAGTTAAAAAAAAGAGGGGGGGGGGGGGAAGCATCTATGTCAAAAGGGAGAAACCAACAATAAACAGAGGAGGAGGTCTCAGATTTCAGCTTTTAAAAACATAATTTTCACTCCAATCAACACCTGCATTCATGTAACCAGAGTGGCCCATCAGTGAGTCAGATGAACAAGGACCCTTATGAGCCTCTATTGTTAGGAGAGTGAAAACAATCTGCATGTGAATCCATCTTACATCACATCTCAGCTTTAAAAGCTCAACTCCACACTCTCTATTTCTGAATTGAGAAAGCTCCTCGGATGAGAAGCGAAACGTCTTCAACTACAGAATAGAAGTCCAGTTGTTTTTGTCTTTTAACCGTTTTTGAATTTATCATAGCCTGGATGACTGAGAATCTACACCAGCATATTCAAAAGGGGGGTTTTATTAATTTTGAGGACCAATAAAACATGTTAAATCTTCTGCTAATCTCAGTCTGGTGAACAGCAGCAGTCTTGTGGTTAACATCTGATGATCTATTTATACCGTATGAAAGACAAAAACTTGATTGTATTCTTGTATCTATAGAAACGTTTACAAGGGGAATATCTTTACAATGATTATTTCAGGGGGGATCTGTCCTGTACATACCTAAAACTAATAGAAGCAGAAATGTAAGCAGACATGGCTAAAGTGACCTTTAAGTGCAGAAGCAGTTCCAGCTCAGGTCCTCTACCAGAGGCCTGGGAGCTTGAGGGTTTTCTCTTCAGTATCTTAGCTGTTCCTAGGACTGCGCTCTTCTGGACAGAGATCTCTGAGGTTGTTCCTGGGATCTGTTGGAGCCACTGTTCCAGTTTTGGGGGTCACAGCACAGAGTGCTCCGATGACCACTGGCACCACTGAGGACTTGACTTTCCACAACTTCTCTATTTCCTCTTTCAGCCCCTGGTGTTTCTCCATTCTCCTTCTTCCTGATGTTACAGTCACTTGGGACTGCTACATCTATCAGCACTGCTTTCTTCTGTATTTTATCTATCACCACAATGTCCGGTTGATTAGCCATCACCTGTTTGTCCAACAGTATCTTAGCCCAGCTGTCCTTCAGTCCAGCACTTTGTTGATATCAGCCCCTTCCTCAATCTGCTGGTGGTACATACATACAAATACTTTAACTAGGCTAGCTTGTATAGCAGCACTCAGAGAGTGTGATATTCCCTGCCCTCATCCAAATGTCCCGTTTCAGTAGTTTCCTGTTTTATGATTATTGTTTTAATTTTGCTTAAAAGTTCTTCTGTTGATATGTTGGATTTTTCATTTATGATCAAGAAGGAAAAGAGGATGGAAAAGGATGTATGTCTGTGTGGCGGACGGCTTAATATAAAGTGATTATTTACAACATGTCTATTTAATGTGCACCCACAGCCATTTAGCTTTAAGAGGCCAATTTAAAACCTCTAACTCTTTTCTATCCAGGGGGCCAAATAGCCTCTTAGCAGCTTCAAAATGTTCAAAAAGCAGTTCATGCGCCTGAAGAAATAGTAAGGTTTCTTTGAATCAAGTCTGTGGCTGCCATGAAAAATCTGTCAATCATCTCTGTGTGTCTCTAACTTCTTAGACTACATATAATGAGAAAGATGGTTGCCTCACATCCTGCAGAGAAAGCAAAGTGTTTGGTTTTTAGGAACTATTTAGAATATCTTTGTTTTTGACAATTTAAAAGCATTGAAATTCAAAACTGAAAATCATATATAATATGATTTCTTCAGCTCTTGTTTAATGCGAGTGTTCCCTCATTCAGTGTTTAGGATAATTATTCATTAGTTAATTTTCATTTATTAATTATCAGAAAACTTTACTCAGTCAAACAAATCACCACTGGTGGCCTTTTTTAAATGAACCCCAAATTTCACTGGTGTTAGAAAAGTGTGTGCTGATGTAATAAATCAGCTAATATTTTGAATATAAGTCCTAAAAGGCATAAAATATCACTTTATTTAATTCTTTTAAAAATTCCAGGAAAATCAAGTGTGCTTTGATCAGAGTGAAGATTCAATTTCACAGCTATCTCGCTAATCAGAAGTAAAACATCAGATGATGAATGAAATTCTTGGTATTTTTCTTGTGTATCATTAACGCAGACTTACAAAATTTCAACTTAGCTAAAAAAGGTGAATTTTGGGAGAAGGATTTGTCAGATGTTAGCTTGGCTGGAAAATTTGACTCTTAAATTTTTTTAAATTTCCTTCTACGGCCCAAAATCAACTAAAACGCTATTTTACTGTACATCATTTTGATGTGGATTTTTTTTACTGAGAGAGGAAAATTAAAAATCAGGTATTTATCAGTAGGTCTAGATTTCAGTAGATTTTAGATTTTCACTAGATTTTCTGTGGATGATGTCAGGAAAATCTGCTCCAATCAAATGTTCTGCTGTGATTCATCTTTATATAAGCCTAACAGTATTAATGCTAAGATTTAAACAAAGAGAAGTTGATGAATACCTAAACTTTCATGCACATGTAAGGGGATTAGTTTGGATTTAAAACAGTAAATCTCCAGACACTAATATTAACCATGACTCAATGCTGAGAACCATCAGAAGGATTGTTAGAAACATCTACTGGCTATTTTCTGCAGACTAATCTTCCTGTGCCTGACTTTGGTGGCTGTTTTGTCATTATTTTTCTTTCAGTCTCCATTGATTTGATATCTGTGGTGTTTTATGACATTATCAAGCTGTCTTTTTTTTTTATCTTAACAGATGCAACGTCTTTCTTGATTGTGTTTTTATTGACTTCCACAGGGTGTGTTCAGAGACTACTCACTGGCACAGAATTACTGGCTTGAAAGATAAGGCACTGGCTTCAAAAGCTGCCCATCGATTTCCCGAGCTTAGTTTGGCTTGTTCTCATGCTTCCTGTGTTTCTGGAGTCGGCAGACAAAGGACTTAATGACAGCTTCATTAGTCAAGCTGACTTCTTTTAAATTCATCTGTGGCTATACATAACCTTCATTTCAATTATTCATATGAAGTATGAACGAGTGTAAAGTTTTAGAGACAATAAATTAGAAGTGGCAAACAGTAGTTTAATGGCCTTAAAAGCTCATTTATGCTAATGTTAATGTAAGATAAATGCAAAAATTTGTGTTAGTCAGGTCAAATAATTTGTTTTCTCCTAAATACATTTCTACATTCTGTCTTTAGTGAAAGAAATTAACCTTTTGTTTGATTCATTTTGTTTGTTGTCAATAGGAGACGTTTTTGTGATTGATCATAAAAAAACAAACTACAAGTTTCCTGTTTTATTAAAATATCTGTCATTAATTTTTCTAACTTTATAGTCAACCCAAACTGCACTAAAATGTCAGCTGATGTTTAAAATGAGGGGTGGTAGTACTTACTGAGTATTTACACATGTCTTATTTGTGGACCAGGTTGTATTATGTAGTGTAATGTAATTTTTTTTAAGTGCTTTATTATTTATTATTGTTTTTACATATTTATCACCCACTGCTGAAGGCAAAAGCCAGTAATGATTTTGTCTATGTGTGTGTGTGTGTGTGTGTGTGTGTGTGTGTGTGTGTGTGTGTGTGTGTGTGTGTGTGTGTGTGTGTGTGTGTGTGTGTGTGTGTGTGTGTGTGTGTGTGTGTTATTTTGTTTATAGCATTAGCAAAATATCTCATGAACCAGTGAACAAATTTTAATAAACTCTGAAAAAGGATCATTAGACAACAACTAATTAACTGTTGGAGTCATCTCCATTCAAGGTGGCTGCCATAGCTAAGCAACACTATCAAATCCAAAAATGGCTCTAACTCAGCCACTCTTACAGATGTGCTAAACTTTTAGTGTGGTAGTAGATGAACATTATCCAAAATATATACTATGAGCACTACAAATATGCAATTGCTTTAAACTTTGCCATGAACTGTTGGTGTCCACCCTGCATATCTGTCTGTTAGCAAAATATCTCATGAACCACTGGATGAATTTTATTGAAACTCTGGGAAAGTAATCACTGAATTTACTTTAACAACTGATTACTTTTTGAAGTCACCCCAAATCATGATGGCCACCACAGCTAATCAACATGAGTCAACTTAGTCAGTTTTACAGATATTGAGCTAAATTCTGTAAATTCCTCAGTCCATTCTATGAGCACTATCACATTTTGTGACATCTCGCAATATTGCATGAGACTGGGCAGAGTGCCACTTAAAGGGCATGAACAAGATGGCTGTAATTCTTTTAGTTTGGCATGAAAGTAATGCAAGGCCTTTAATTCTATTTATATTATCTTTCCAGATTCCATTTTTCTTTACTAATTTCTCCTTTCCATGGAGCTGGTGCATACTCCCTGGACAGGCCGTATGTCCCTCACACATAGAGGACACATAAAGACAAGCAACTATTGTCATACTGAGGGACAATTTAGAGTTACCGATAAATTTAACATGCATGTTTTTGGTCTGTGGGAAGAAACCCAGAGTAAACCCACACATGCACAGGGAGAAAATGTAAACTCCACACAGAAAGTCAATCCTGCGGCCCACTCACTGGGAGACGACAGCTCTAACCACTGAGCTGCCATGGCGCCTTACTTAGATCCTGTCTTCTTTAACCTGTAACAAATGAAATGCTGTCCATTAGAATAAGCTTACAGACAGGGAAGCATGATGAATATGTTATTATCCACCTCCTTTGATGCTGATCTTGTAGGAATGGGGTATGTGACTGCAAAAAAAAAAACAAAAAAAAACTGTCAAGTCTTCAAAGGTTCAAACTCAGACAAAGCAAGGTCATAACTGCCTACTGCTGGACCTCAATCACATTTTCCACCAATGGTAATCTATTTTTGTTCCACAATTCAGAGTCAGTAGTTGTCTTTCAAGATTTATTTGTACATCTATTTTGGAGAACTCATTTAAATTATCTTCCTAATTCAGTGTTTAGTGACCCATGTGCCAACCAAACAGCTTTAATTCACTGAGACACTGATCCTAAGTGTTTCTGGACTTCAACTAGAGCAGGGGTGTCCAATCCTGGTCCTTGAGGGCCACTATCCTGCATGTTTTAGGTATTTTTCTCCTGTGACACATCTGGTTTGAATGACTGACTGATTAACAGGCTTCTGCAGAACCTTAAGACCTGCTGCAGAGCAGGGAAACAACTAAAACATGCGGGATAGTGGCCCTCCAGGACCAGGATTGGGCACCGCTGAACTAGAGGAAACGTCTGCCTTTGAGAAATATTCTGTCATTTGATGTCTTGAAGAATAGTGGTGAAGAGTCAAACATGTCAGTCAAAAATCTCCCTTAGGTTAACATTTGAGCTGTCAATGTTTTGAATACAAAACAGTAACACCAACGTTAATATTACACTCTATCTCTGAAGTACTATAATGCGTACAAATTATGAATGTTTCATCACAGGATAAAGGTAATCATTGGACCACTTTGCAATCATTTGCAAAGTGATAAAAAGTGCCCCCCCCCAAAAAAAAAAAAAAATTTAAATAAATAAATAAATGAATAAAAAAGAATGGCAAACTTACTGAGTTTAGTTTGTATCAGTTTATTTGTCAAAACTAAACAATGTTCATTTAACAATCTCATAAAAAATCTCATATGTTTGCACTAAATTTAGCCACTGGCTAATTTATATTTGCTGTCTGCATGGCAGGTAAACACTTAATATATCTTTAATTTTTCCATTCTGAAAGTGGACTCATAAACAAAATTATACACTCATTAAAATGTTACTCCAGAAAGATTCTGATTTATGCTGAATATGAACCCAAAATGCGGACACAGATGCAGAAATTAGTAATGGATCCAAAAGCTATGACTCAGCTCCCAAAGAGCCACTTTTGAGTCAGCTGTTTTGAGGTTTCTCTTTAAGGAGCTGTTCAGGAGCCAAAAAAGAAGGTTCTTTTCTGTGAGCTGAGGCAAACAAGTCTGTTTCTGGCAGAAATACAGTTCACTGACTTGTTACGACCCACAGCCTCAAATGGATTTAACACAATGAGAAGCACAGCAGACAAGTAGAGTTAACTAAAATAAGCTTTATTTTAACAAGTAACTGTTTCAGTTTTAGTCCAGTGACTGTTTCCCTCTGTCCAACTCCCACTGATTCACCTGTTCTATATCTGACGAGTACATCAGGCAGTCCAACACCATGAATACCCCCTACTTATCATAAAATGGCAAGGAGTCCTTCACAGATGTGAAGAATGAAGCTGCATGGATGTGATGCAGCTTATGATGACAACAAAAAAGTCACACTATCTTGACAGGGAACCAAAGCTCGTTTGTGTGTGTGTGTGTGTGTGCTGATGTGTGCATGAATTTGAAACTGGAAACTGTCAGGATTTGTCTGTCTTTAAGTTTATTTTGTGTTTCTGTTTTATTTCTTGTTCATTCTATGTTCAGTTAAGTTCTCGTGTAGTTTTTGCTTCGTCTGTGCCCTGTCACTATTCACCTTTCCTCTGCTCAGTACCTGTCAGCCTGCCTCAACCACCCACACCTGTTCCTCGTTTCTAGTCAGTCCCCTGTGTTCACTTACAAATCACCCTCAGCCTTTAAAACCAGTTCATCTCCTTCACTTCCCCACTGGTTCCTTGTGTCACTTTTATGTGCTGTCTGCTTTTCATTGTGTCTTGTCCCCATGTCTTTGCAACCCTGGATTTTGAAGGTTCTTTTGTTTATTGTTGTAAATAAATTAGTTTTCTTTTGGAGCTTTGAGTCTGTCTGCATTTGGATTCAATCCAACCAATCCACCAAACCTGACAAAAACAATGTTTATAAAATCAAAATAAGACCATCATCTCAGATAGAAAGTCAGAAACATGTCCCCAAAAACATGACACTGGAGGAAATCTTGTAATGTGTTTACAAGAACAGCATTGGCACTATTACTCACTGCCAATCAGCCATCACTAAATTATTCATACACTGTCCCCACGCTCTGAAATGCTATCTTTAACATCCATGGCATTTTTGGAGCATGTTAAGTTATTGCTACTGTAAACCCCCCACCCCTCCACACACACACACACACACACCTCAAGGTCTGTCAGATTTCTTCTGTGAGGTATATAAGGATGTTCTTGTCATATTTCAGGTCAGCAGGTGAAATTGTACTCATTCTCTCATTCTTTTTGTGAATATTATGTAAGTGACACTCCATGGCATGTTCTAGCAACCACTGGCGACCTGATAGATGGTGTTTAATTAGATTCCAAGAGAAAAGCCAAGTTATCTAAACCTATAACCCTTACTTTTAGAGTGCTGGCACATGGAGAGACTGTCTTTTAGCTAAATGACACCAGGGATTTCACAGTGTAGTCACAGGTTGCTGTAAGACTGCATTGTTGGTTTTGGTTTTATTTTGTTGTTTCTTTTTTTTTTTTTTTTTTGTGGGAGCAGCTGCTTAGAATTTAAAACAGATTTCCCCTTATGAGACGTAAAGTAGCCTATTTTGTATTGCATTTTTTTTGCATTGGATGTAACCTGCACTATATGCCAGGCAAGGGTCACACTGGAATGCATGTGTAAAGTGTACACCACAGAAATATAGCAGTGACTTATTGGCAGCACATTTTCAATATGAGTTCTGTGATAAGATATATTTGAAATAATGGTGGACTCGCGAGAGACAAGTTCAACAGGGTACAAAAAGTCTGGAGAAGGTATGGCAGAACTAAAATGAAAAACAGGGTCTTTAAATCTACATGGGGGCTCTTGATTTGTGCTTCCAGGAAGCGTCCATGATTCAAGTGTGCACAAACCCCAGAACCAATCAGCTGAAGAGGGTTTTCACGAATGTGTTTGCTCGATTCCCTAGTCCAGAAGTAAAAAAAGTTTACGATATAGTAGTCAAACAGAAATTCTCTTATTTGCATGGAGTCATAATACCCTTTTCATCCACAATATAAAATGTTCTTCGGCAATTACTCCTAACATGGTATGCTTTTGCATCCACAGTTCCTTAGCATTAAATGTGTTCATTTGATGTTTGGATCAGTGATACAGAAGCTGTGCTCCATAGGGCTCATTCTGTTCATTTACATGCAGCAGGTGTGCTTTCAATCCCAGCCTCTGCCTGCTGCTTCTTTCAAGAGCAGTTTAGTTCAGCCTCAGTGCTGGCTGTCACCCTGATAATCAGACTCTGTTATTACCAGACCATTAGATTTTAAATATGACTGGCATACAGCTTACTGTTTCACAAGTCATTGTCTCCTCTCAGTCCTAACATAAATGATGCTCAGTCCCTTAGTAGATAATATCTACAGTTATACAATAAGAGTCAATGAAGGGGTTTGGTGAATAAAGATTATATGGATCATACTTTTATTTATGTTTTTCAGTCATCGGATCTACTCAAGGTTAAATATCTGTGGGAGGTTTTAAACTTGTAAATAATTTTCTCTGTAATCATCAGATTTATAAATAAAGATATCTCTTTCTGAAGACTTCTGTTTGATCCTTCTTGGAAGTTTCAGAAACTCGTGGACTCGATGCCAAGGAGCACTGAAGCTGTTTCGGCACCTAATGATGTGGCTTCTTGCAGTCTTTGCCAAGCTCTAGCTGAGTATCATTAGTTATGCTGATGATACTCAGTTATATGTATTCATAAAGCCTGACTAATCCAATCAATTACTTAGATTGCAAACATGTCCCAGAGACATAAAACTCCAGATAAAAGTTAATTTTTCTGCTTTTAAATTCAGACAAGACTTTACCACTTTAGTAATAAACATGATAGCCTTTATCTTAATTTGAACAGGATTAATTTGTCCTCCAGTATTAATGTAGGAATGTTGGTGTATTATTTTTGACTAAAATAAGTAGTTTTCTCCATCATTCTTCCACCCATGCAATATTTATAAAATTCAGAACATCCTGTCCCATAAAGATACAGAAAAACTGGGTGTCATTTAAAATCTTTCAGTACATGTCTGCTGTTTGGGTTGTCATAGCTCCACAAATAAAACTCTTATTTTTTTAGCTCTGTAGTCTGTTTTTGTGGCACATAAATCACATTGTTGTTCAAATGAAATACTGTCATGAAGTCGTCAAGGCCAAAGGACCAAAACAGCAGCAGAGTCACTTGAAGACTTTAATGTAAAAAAAAATAAAACTTAGACAAAAATCCAGACGACCAAAAACCACGAGAAAAAACCCTGGGAGCTTAACAGAGAAACTGACAACCATGACTGAGGGAGAGGTGCTTAAATAATCAGGGAGTGATTAGCGAAATCTAACATAGGTGTGAAAAGGGAGCAGGGCAGCAGGGGCCAGGGAAAACAGAAAAACCCGAAACAGACACCAAAAAGTGCAGACTACAACAAATACAACTTACATATTGTTTATACATATTATACACAAATAAATATGTTCAATTCAGTGTCAGCAGTTTAACAGACATGTCAGCAAATCTGGACCAAATCCTAAAAACATGCATTCTGTAAATAAACATGGACCATTCCTGCAAATCTGTTCTGTTAATCACTTTCACTTTTCACCCTGTCGACATAAATCCATCCACATTTTCGAAATCACTGCTAACATCCAATCATATTTCATACGCTTCCTCTGAGCTTTTTAGCCCAGGGTTTTTATATATATATATAGAATTGCAATTCTGTCACTTTTTCTTTCAGACTGTCTTTGGTCAGACCCACGTGTTCCAGTTTTCTCATCTTGGTCCTTCGGGCCATCTTAGACATTTCTCAGACATCTCCCAACTCCAGCAACACCAGTGAATAGATTATATGACAGAGGGATATGGTCATCCTTTCTCAGTCTTCAGCCAGACTTTATTACTCTAACCATATTGTTTTTTCTAATAAAACTTTTATTCTAAATGATGTATTTTGTGTTCTGAAATGCTGCCATGTCTTTTGTGGTACTTTTCTGAAATTATCATACAGTGTCTTTGTTGTTCAGATAAACAGGGTCAGCAGAAGAAAAGATCTTATGGAAGTGACTCTAAAATTGAGAGTTTAAATGTACTCATTGCAAACTATGAAATCAAACATAAAAAGGTTCAGTTTGTTAACGTTTACTCCAGTAGTTTCCCAGATCCACAGACATGCAATTATGAGATGATGATAGTACTCCGCGTAAACAAAGTACTTTACTCAACAAATCTGAGCGTACCAGTACATCAAAATTGTCTGGTTTCTCCTTCCCAAACAGCTCTTCCACATTGTTGACCTGTTTTCAGTCACTTTGGCTGTTGTGTGTACAAATGCATGTGTTAGTTGGCAGCTGGTCACAATTTTTGCTCACAAAGTTTAAATTAAAAAAACACATTAATTATCAATATAAAAAATTGTGCATATGTTGTTTCTTACTTTATGATTTTTTTTTTTTTTTCGTTTTTGGACCAGTCTTTGTAACTTTGCGATGAGTACCTTTAATTGTTTTCGCATCAGACATTTAAGGTCAGTGCACCTAAATTTGTTTCACAAAAGGTTTGCGAGTATTGTAGGCAGACCACACACACACAAAAAAAGATAAATTAAGTCAATACAAGCATATCAATCTCATTTGGAGTTCATCACAGTGTTGGTCCTGATTGATATGCCGTGCCACAGCTCTGGTTCTGACAAAATTTATATCAAAGTGTGGTTCATCATCTCTGTGCTGGTTTTGGACTGATCATTTATTTTCTCTTGCATGCAGCCAAGATCAGCTTTTACATCTGCTCACATTAAAACTGACAGTGAGCTGTCTGAACAGTTATCAAACGGTTTAATAGATTTAGCATCTTTTAATTGAGCATCAACGCACCTAATAGATTTGTAAAAAATAATCTATTAATGGCAAGAAAAAATATTATAAAACCCGTCTTATTTAAAAACTGACATATGTGCTTTCTTGGGATTGTTTAATCAATTCTATTTATTCTATTCAGTGGCCAAATCGAGTGTCATTAGATGTAGCGAGCTTCAGAAGCGTAAAACACTGTTGATGGTGCATGGTACGGTTAGACTCTGGTTTCTAAAGTGAGTTTAAATTGGATTCATTTTAGACTTAGAGGACACTGAGGTTGGTAATGGAAGTTGTGTTCATTACAGATTCTCAGCTTGGCCTCATCACTGCAGCAAACAATCTTCAATTCCATCCCCCGTCTGTCTTTGTGTTTCTTCTTCCCCTCTCCTCCTGTGTCCCTGCACATCGCTGCTGGAACTCCCATTACTCTAAACGCCGGCTCACGCAGGGAAGAGCGCTCTACTTCAAAGCTGAAAGGAGAAACCAACAGGGTGTGGAAGATGGTGATAGTCGTCTCATGGTGGTCAGTTCCAAGAACTGGATGAAACACTGCAGCTCTCTGTCCACCATGGATTATTGCTGCCGTCTATGCCAGTGCCTGTGAAAAGTATTTATTCTGCTTGACGTTATTAAGTTTTACTCCCATAAAATTGTCACTTTGGAAAATGATTGTAAAAATTAAAGGTATATAAAAGGTGGCGATAACTGTTCCTTCAAAATTAAAGTCTATAAACTGGAATCTCGCATCCTCTGAGGCTGGCTGATGTTCAAGCCTATTGGTTAACAAGTGGAATTTACAGCATCAAATTGGAAAAAATTTAATAAAACGTGAGTAGTGAGTCCTATTTCCTATTGCATTTCACATATAGCTGCTGTGACTGGAGATAAGATGGGGAAGCAGAGAATTTTAATCTAAGCTCTGGGTGTGAGGGAACTTCAGGCTGTAAATCTGAAAGGTTACCTGAGAGACTTATTTAAAGACCTAGCTGGCCTCAAACAAGCTGATAGAGTTGTGTGATGTTGTAGTTTTTGAGTTGATGCTCTCTGAAGAATATTTGCTCAGAGGAATAAAAAAAAAGAACATTTTAATTTGGGTGACACATCAAAAGTGCCGGAATTACTTTTCTGTATTACAAATATTTCTGGTCACTTGTTCCTGCTGGTAATGTTGTTCAGTAATGTCAATGTAATAAGTGTCAATATATTTTTTAAAGTTTTTTTATCTGAACAAAACATAAATACCTATCTTGAATTTTCTATCCTTAAAGGAATATTTCAGTTGTTTTGAAGTGGTGTCCTATGTAAAAGTTATCCACAATTAACATCTCACCCATTGTGGATGACTTTTTGAACAATTTCAGTTTAGAAGTGGTAGAGGTTAAGTCTGACAGGCCTGACGAGCTAGTAATGCATCATCCAGTCAGAATCGTTTATTGTCATTGCCATAAAAACGATGAACCACAGTTTTGAACTCCAGCTTGGCAGTAATAGTTACAAGAAATAAAACAACAAAACAACAAGGCATAGTGTAACTAGTTAGTAAACATTTATAAATAAAACATTTATATATGCAGCGTGGTTTAAAATAGTACATATTGTACATACGGATTGAGGACCCCTGGTGTAATTTGTCCTTTGAAATAACACTGGGTTTCTCTTTCAGTCTGTTCATGTAAATGTTTGTGAGTGCAGGCAGTGATGATCCAGTGATGCGTTCTGCTGCCCTCACCACCCTCTGCAGGTCCTTCCTGTGTGCCGCTGGAAAACCACATGGTGCAGTTTCAGGTTCAGGACGCTCTCGATAACTGACCGCTACAAGTTTGTAAGCAGGTGCTGCACTTGTTTTACCTTCCTAAGGAAGTACAGTCTCTGATGGGCCCTCCCTACCTGGTGTGATGGTCACCATGGTCCGGGTGAGGTCGGGCGATATGTGCACATTTATCTGAAACTGAAACTCTCCACCCTCTCACTCTAATCTCCCTATATGGAGAGGGTTGAGTGCACAATCTGCAAACCCACTCCCAAAGGGGATTTTTCCATCTTAAAACAAATTCTGTTTCAATTTTTATAGCGGTTTATGTTAACGCTGTTTTATAAACCTTTACAATGCCATCATTTATGCATTACGCTGTTGTTTTCTACATACATATTGTGACATAAATACATTCCTGCCCAGGTTGAACCCAGGTTGCACTCAAAGTGCTACAGCTCACTGCTGCTGCCACTAAGTGCACTTGCATAAAAATTACTTCAGAATTCTAGGTAAAAAGAAATACATGTATTGCAAATCTGACAGCAGGTATCTATGAAACAGTGATTGCATGAACTGCTTTTAGATTCTGGAGATTTTTTAGCTCCTTCTGGTCTAGCTGTTAGTTTATCACTCTTGTTAGTATTAAACTTTATTTCCTCCAAATTGATTCCATCCAAAAAAGGGATGTCCCAAGCTGATCTCAAGTATCAGATCCAGGTCCCTATCAATGCATTTTTTTCTGATTGGTATCAGCATAGCTGACCACTTTTGTGTCCTGATCACTGTTGTTGAACGTCTGTCTATTATTTTACTTCAGCCGTGCAATAAAACGGCTGCTGTTAAATGCTGTGGTGTATCATGCCAACATGTTTGCAGTAGGAAAGTATTTTTAAGAAGTAAATGAGAACAGTTCTGTAGATACTTTCTAACATATGCAATTTTGGAGTTTATAATCAATTTAATTAGACATTTCAAATCCAAACACTTGGTTGAGATTACCCACAGCTAAGCAACGCATTTTGAGGAAACTCTAAAAATGTGCTATGCTGCACAGACTTTTGCATTTCAATTTTTTACAAGCTGTGATAAGTGAATGTTAAACAAAATACATGGCATTTTTTCCTTGTGGATCCCAAATAACAGCTGTAAGAACAACATGAACACAGGTTTTCTTTCCTGCGGATTAGAGCTGATGAGGTTTCAAACACATGATTTCAATACTTTTAATAGCTACAATATACTTATGGTATGATGGGTGCAAGTCTCTGCTGTGATAAAATGCAAGTATCAATTTGAGACTCGAGTAAAGGCAAATACTTAAGACTTAAATTGGTATCTGGAGCAAAAACTCTTGATTGGAACATCCCAAGTTTAAAAAGCTAATTGTTACTCAGATTTTCACTTAAAGGCTCTTCCAGCAAATTTATGGAGACTTAGAAACATTTTCTATCTTTAGTAGGCACCATCACTTTGCTCCCTGACACAGAGGCAAATTAGACTAGCTGTAGGCCCTTTTATTTTCATCCATTTCTGTAATTATTCCTTTATCTAAATATTTTCATTATTAGAATCTTTTTTTCAATTATTGTATTTTTTATTTATTTTTTATTTATCATTATTATGATTATTATTACTATTATCATTATTTCTTATTTCCTGTCTGTTTTGGAATGTGTGTGGATGGGTGGATGTGTGAGTGCATGTTGTCTTACTGTGTGTACTTACAAGGACTCGATCTCTGCTAAATGTTTGTCTTGTGATTGGACCTAGATCGGGGTGTGTTAAGGGTGGGCTGGGGAAACACTAGCTTAATTTTTGTTTTGTTCTTCTCTCTCCCTTATCTGTGATTACTGCGTTTTCATTGTCCTAATGATTAATATTGTATGTTAAGCTGGAATAAAAAGCTAATTGTTCTTAACTTTTACACAGAACACCACATCAAAATGGCTGAATTATTCCTTTAGGGTTGTGTCTCAGAGTCACTGCAGACCTCATTTAGGCCTAATAGCTTGTCTGATAAATGGAAACATCCCTGAAGTGCAGCAATAACACAGACTGATCCTGTTCTTGGGAGCAGCAGCCCTCATGAACTCACAGTCCTGCTTTACTTTCATTACACTGAGGCTGCGCACATCATTTATTTGAACTGTTGTTGTAGTTTTCATGTGAAACTCCAAACAGTGGGTTCAAACACCTTTGTGACGCTGTTTATTAACCACAGCTTTATTGTTTTTCTTGCACGTGATATATCATCCAGTCCTTGAAACGTCCAATATTACTGGCATATCTAATAGAAAAGTGACATGTTTTAAATCTCAATAGATTTTTGGTTTAACAATCTACCATATGCTAATGAATACATCCTGGGCACAGGCTTGTTTTGTTCCTCATTTTGTAATGCTTTGTATACTCGGCTCAGTTTGAACTTAATGACAAGCACAGTCTTGAAAGCTATTTTTATTTTCATGCAATGTTCTTCACATCCCCCAAATGGCCCACTTGTGTTTCTTTCATGTCGTGTGTGTTTTAAATTGCCTCAGTAGATGAAAACCATCTGAAGGTGTGGAAGCATTTATGTAAATTAGGACTCTGAACACCATAGACAGTTTTGAAGAAGATTTTTAAGATTTTTTTTTTAAATGCTATGTGGTTTGTATGACATGTTTCGTATTTCTGTGATTGGGTGGGAACAACTTCCCTGATCTGAACCCTAGTAGTGTTCTGTTATTGGATTTCTGCGCCAAGCGTGGGCTGTTTATAACAAACACCATATTTGAGGAAGCATAGGGTGGTCTTTAGGTGTACTTGGTACCAGGCCACCTTAGGCCAAAGGTTGATGGTTGACCTGCTGCCCTATGTCTTGGACATTTGGGAAAAGAGAGGGCAGAGCTGTCACCACCTGGTGGAGAGTTGGACCTGGTTGTGGGGGAAACTGCTGGACAGACCTGGTAAACCCAAATAAGGGTGACCTGGGAACATCACTGTCATTACTTCACCTCACACCTTCGGAAGACTTTTTCATATGACTGAGTGAGAATGGGGGCATGGAATACAAATAGGCCATGTTCAGGGTCTCTTGCTGATGCGACTTCTGGGAGCTGCAGCCAGAACGACTTGTTGGTGGACACCAGTGCTCACTGAGGCCATCAAGTTGAAAAAGGAGGCTTTGAGGGCTTGGCTGTCCCAGAGAACTCCTGAAACAGCTGGCAGCTACCAAATAACCAGAAGGACTGCAGCTTCTGTGGTTGCAGAAGCAAAAACTTGGGCATGGGAAGAATTTAAAGAGGCCATGAAGAAACACTTGGTTGGTTTCATGGTTCTTTCCATAAACCGCTCAAAGACTCAGAAAAGGAAAGCAGGCCCTATCCCAGGCGGTGCTTGGCTTTGGTGTGGCACTGCTACCTGGACTGAGGATGTTGTCAGGCAGACTTCTACATGTTAATTATTTCAATGGAAGGTTTAAAACTTAATTGTCTCATATGCTCAGAAACATCCAGCGATCTTTTGTTTTCCTCTTATCTGAGGTCAAGTTGGGGATGACAGAGCTCCTCACCCTAAAGCTGAGCTCAGTCACCCTCCATAGGAAGGTGGCTATTTTAGTGTTATTCCAGCAGAAATATTATGATACAGGCAGTGCTCCTGATTCTTATGTGTAGTTGCTGTTGCTGCCACCATTTGCGCTTGCAAGGAATCATGTTGACACATTAAATAAGACTGAAAAACATACAATAACATTTACATGAACTGCTAAAAAGATTTTTGAGATTTGAGTTGTTTTAGGATGGAAGTAATGCACTTTGTCCTTGGTCCTGCTGGAACTAGTCAGTAGTCAGGATGAATCTGTTTCTCCAAAGTGAAGCTGTCCAAATTCAATATATATTCAATATTCAATATATCTACAGCAGGTAGGATATTAATTGTTCATAACCTTTCCACAGAACCCCACTTCAAAAGACCTGAACTATAGCTTTATGTTTTCTTTCCTGATGTTTTAGCATCCTCCTTGGTCTATCTGTTTGTTTTTTTTGTCTTTTTTAAGCTCCATTTTGCTGTTGCTTGCTCCAGGTTTAGACACAGAGAATGGAAACAACCAGCATCTTCGGCAACATTGTGGGATAAATTAGCTCCTCAAAGGAGTTTAAAATCCTTTCCACTGCTACACCTGACAGCTCATCAGCTGGGTCTCTGTCCTGTCAGTTAGTCAGCTGCTACAACCCTTTAAGTCAGTGGTGTCCAATCCTGGTCCTGGAAGGCCACTATCCTGCATGTTTTAGATGTTTCCCTGCTCTTCAGTAGGTCTTCAAGTTCTGCAGAAGCCTGTTAATCATTCAGTCATTCTGATCAGGTGTGTCAAAGCAGAGAAATATCTAAAACCTGCAGGACAGCGGCCCTCCAGGACCTGGATTGGACACCCCTACTTTAAGTTCTCCAAACACTCTCTTTGAGCTGCAGAACGAGTTGCATATTTACACTCGTTACGGAATTTGTTTTAAAAATGCAAATTACAAGGAAGTACTGTACATATTTTCCTCTACGTGATCTTTGAAAAAGGCAGTTGAAGGAATATGACAATTCTTCGGGGTATGTTGAGGTGAATAGGGTAAATTAAGTTAGTTTTTCAGTATTATTTTGTATTATTCTTTCTGTTTGCCAGGGGTTGTGTTTCTGAGTTGCTGATATTACTAAGCTTTTATGACCCTTGTAGGCAGCAGCATTAAACTAAGACTGTTTACTAAACTAATACATTTGTTTTAAACCCACTAAAGCATCACTAAAGACTAAGATAAGGATATGTCTGGATATGCCTAATCTACACCCTAACAAGTGCAGTCAGTGAAACTAATTAGGACCCTTAAGGTCATGCAGCACTCATGGACCACAACTACACTACTCCCTATACTTTGCAGGTCCTCCTGGGGGTTCCCAAACCATTTCCAGGCCAGTAGACATCCTCATCAGATGTGCAAACCACTTCAGCTGACTTCTTTTGATGCATTGGAGCCGCAACCCTACTCTGTGCTCCCTCAGATGGCGAAGCTCCACAACTCCTTTCTAAGGCTGAGCTCAAAGAAGGCTCATTTCAGACACTTAAATCTCATATTTTCAGTCATGATCCATAACTCATGACCATAGGTGAGGGTTGAATTGTAGATGGACTAGTACATTAAGAGCTCTTTTTTTCACCACAACAGACTGGAGCAATGCCCTCTTTGCTGAGAATGAGGCCCCAGTCTATTGGTCTATCTCGCTTCATTCTACCATCACTCAAAACTCTGAGTTACTTGAACTCCTCCGCTTGAGACAAAGACTTGCCCCCAAATCTGAGGAAGATGAGACCCTGAGCTACCCATCTTCTCTGTCTATGAATGCCACAAACAGGACTGGTGACGAGGCACAACCCTGCTGGAGTCCAACCCACACCAGGAACGTGCAAAGCTTTGTGCAGAGATTGCGAACGATCACGTAATAAAGCACTGAATGAATCCTCCTGGTCAAATGTCAAGCTGTAGGATGTGTGATCAAGGTCAGAGCCTTGTTCCAGTTGACTGACAAACAAAAAAGGAAAACCTAAACTTATTTTAGGGCCATTTTGTCAACAGGGCAGCATGATGAAAGCAAGAAGGACCATTTTCCTGTAAGCATCTCGAACGGTGTACCTGCAGAGCAATTTCATTGATATATTTTTCAGTTCCTACAGACAGAAAATTACATGCAAATCATTTCAATCAAAACATCCAAAGATGTATCTATTCATGTCTGAGTCTGAGAGCACATCTATGTACCAGGATCTTTTTTCCCTAATGATCCCCATCTGCTCTTAGAAAACCCTTAAATGTAGATGTTGCAGGAAAACATCCATTTGCCTCCTAGTAACCCCGAATACAGAAAGATTACAGGTTGAAGTCAACTTATTTCACCAGAAAAAGAAAAAAGAACCATGAGGTTTTGAAACGTGTTTTATATGAATGCCATGGACAGAACAGCAAGTAGATAAGAACAGCAGCACAAACAATGTACACACAAAATACAGATTACATAAATACATATGTGGCTGCAGGGAAACAAAAAAACATGTTTATCCACAGATAATTTCAGCAAGAAAATGAGCCTTTCAGCTGAGTCCAAAGGGAAGGATTTTTATCAAGATGGTGTTAAGAAGAAAGAAATAATAACTAAAAATTGGAGTATCAGAGTAACAAACAAGTTAAATCATTTATCAGTGACCACCATAGGACATTTCACATATCTGAAGATATAAATATAAACATTTTTACAAAATCTGTTGATTACTTTCACAACCATGGAACACATCAGCCATTATTCAACATATAAACATATGTACACTAAACGTTTACTGAAGATTTGAAAGGAACCATGTTGAATGTTAAAAAATATACCTAAATGAAAAGCTTTAAACACAAACTTCCAGACAACGCACAGAAAAAGTCTTTACAATAAAATGAGTGAGAACATGAATGCAGATGGATCCATTTCATGACATGAACCACATTCTTGTTAATACCTGACTATTACTGACAAACATGATCTGATTAGAAAATAAAATTGGTTTCATTCAGGAAGGTAATTTTTCGTGGGAAACTGAAGACACGTCCGCAGAGCTTTTCAAAAAAAAAGTATTGGACCGTTTCTTATTACAGTCCAAAGACTGATTTTGTGTTAAAAGAAAAATTGTAAGAACATAGGGAACTGCATTTAAAAAAGTTTGTTTCATAATAAATGAACATTTTGTTTGAAGTTCAGAGTAAACTGCGGCTGGATTAGAGCATCATATCATCTCCTTATTCTCTCCTTATTATTAAATTCCTGGGTGTGCACGTGTCAGAAGATCTCTCCTGGACCACCAACACAGCATCACTGGCCAAGAGGGCTCATCAACGCCTGTACTTCCTACGGAAACTTCGTAGAGCCGGAGCAACAGCCCCCATCATGTGCACGTTCTACAGGGGCACGATCGAGAGCGTCCTGTCATGCTGCATCACGGTGTGGTACGGCGCCTGCACAGCGACCTGCCGCAGGTCCCTCCAACGCATCGTGAGAACAGCAGAGAAGATCACAGGCACCTCTCTCCCACCCCTCCAAGAACTGTACAACACCC
>NC_051433.1:23861237-23900593 GCF_001649575.2 Kryptolebias marmoratus
AAGGAATTGCACTTTATTCAAACAGTATTCTCGGTACAATAATTAATAACTGTATATATATATATTTTACTCTCCTCATGCAAATTTTGCACATATACACTTACTGCTGAATGTTCATTGCCACCTTGCACTGAAAGTACTTGGTTACTGTCTAGAAGACTCTACAATCTACACTCTGTTACAATTTTTTTTTTTTATAATTTGCACTGTTCAAACTTGCTATTCACATTTTGGTTACAATTTTGTCATTTGTGTCTTTTGTTCTTTTTGTTACTATAATTCTTAAACACTTTTCTTGTGTGGCCAGGGTTAGAACTGAAATTTCTGTTCTCTCTGGGCTCAGAGAGAACAGAAATTTCAGTTCTCAATATGTCTGTGATATATTGTAGAAATGACAATAAAGCTGACTTTGACTTTGACTGTTTATTTTATTTTTTTAATCTGGGGCACATGTTGATCCCCTCCTTACCCCTCTGAATATTAACATCAGATTATTTATTTTCAGTAAAAAACAAACAAACAAACAAACAAAAAAACATTTTGTTTTACTTCAGCTATGGATTTGCAAATAATCCAACACACCCTTTTTAGATTTCTGGCTGGCTGTTACAATGCCAAGCATGCAGTGTTTTTATTTACTTGAACCCGTTCAACACGACTCACTAAGAGCGTGTGCCTAAATATGTACATGGTTTGACCATAAATCATTATGACCAGCTATTTCTGACCATTGAGACGTATTAGAACTAGAGACAGGACTGGAAGCCAGAAGCTGAAGCTGCAAATGTTGCGCATCCCCCTAGTGGCTGGCTGCAGTACAATTCTTAAGTCTCACTCCTCGTAAACATATAGCACAGTTTATTGACTAAAAATATTAAGATACGTTTCAGATCATTTTTTTCAGCAATTGATTGTTGTTGATTCAGTAGTTCTTACCATTGTGCTTTATTTTGAAATGTGTATTTTTTATATAGGTATAGTTTTAATTAGTTATTTGAGGCTTTAAGTAAAGTGTCATGATACACTGTGACTGACAGAGTGTTAGCGAGTAGGGGGGGAGGGGGGCGGACTTCTGTATCGAAACTAGAGCTCCGCAATGCAAGGGAGCAGCCTCTGGCTCTAAAAATGCAACATGCTCAAACCCACAAAAGGAAACATTTTGGCTTCAAATTTGAACAACAGGAGGAAGCAGCGACGCTTCGTTCATCTTTATCAATGTCGACATTTCTGACTAAACTGTTAACAAGATAAAAGTAAATCTTTGAGATTAATGGTGTTTGCCAAACAGTGTTCTGCACTCGGTTTGCTGTGTGTTTTTTTATGAGCCGCTGGGGTGCAGGTTGTCTTTGGGAGTTATGGTAATTTAATTTAAATGATACAACTCTCTTTAAAAGCATTCCCTGCAGAGGAGAAGAGGGGAGAGAAATCAAGTGTCTCACACCACCCCTTAAAATCACCTACAAAGAAAACAGCTGAAAAGACGAGCTTTGGTTCTGTAATCTAAGCACATCACAGGCATTTTAACAAGACCTCAGAAATTTCTTTCAACTTTCTTTTCGGCACTGTAATATTTGATTTTTTAAAGTTCATGCCCTAATACTGAGGAATCTAAGGCTTGAGATGGACAGAACTGGTTACCACAAGGAAGTTTAAATGCACTTTAAAGGAGACCGAGTAAATCTCTTGGTCAATGTTTTTGATTAGTTGCTGCTCTGATTTAGAACATGTTTGGTTTTTTATGTTTATATGCTAAATACCAGTTGTATTTTCATTGTTTTGTATTATATGCATTGGTCTGCTTTCTTGGCCAGGTAACTCTTAAAGTTTTTTTTTTATTATTTCAATAAGACTTTACCAGGATTAATAAAGGATATATATAAAAAGAAAATTATATTTTTACAGATTGCATGTAAAAAGGGTGTGTGTGGGGGGTGCTACCAGTATTAATGTAGATAACCTATTTACATGAAATTCAAGATCAAGGTGATAGATACCTGAGCACACTATAGCTTCATTTCATGAATTTATAAAGCTCACTATTTAATATGGTTTTATTTTCCATTAAGCACTTATACCATACAGAGTCTGACAAAAGTTTTAAGCTCATAATCTAATTTATGAAACAATAAAGTCTTTGTAAAATAATGGCTCTACAGAAAAGTATTTACAACATTTAAAAAACAAAAAAAGACATTTTATGCCGATTGATTAAACACAACTTCTAACTTTTTTATGTTCAATATGCAGAATCTTATCCCTCTATTTCATTGAAAGGAGCAGCTTTGTCTAAACTGGTCTTTCTTGTTTATTAGGGATTTCTGACAGGCATAAGGAGCGGGGAAAAGTAGGTTGCCATTGGGACTTTTATCTGCAGTCTGACAGGCCTTTGAGGCTGATGTACAGGGAGCTGACCATGGTGGCCTCCTCCTGCATGGACTCCTTCAGATCAGGCTCACCTACACACATCAGAGTCACCAGTCTCCTGGGCAACTTCCCCCTGAAAACAAGGTAGATGCAGGGGTTCACGCAGCTGTTCAGACTGGCCAGCAGCATCAAGATGGTAAAAGTAGCAGCTGGAAAGGAAAAATAATTAGTTTCAGTTTCTGATTATTTTTAGTATAATCAACTAAACTAATATTCACAGTGGTGGTAATTAACAACAAAATTTGTAGTTCAGAAATTATATATACATATATAAATGAAAATATTTCCTTTAAAGGCCTTGCAGGTAAATCCTGAGCCTGGTTCTGATTCTGCTGGAGGTTTCTTCTTGTTAAAATGGAGTCATTTCTTCCCACTGTCACCTACATGTTGGTCAGGGTGGTAGATTCCACCAAAGTGAAGATTTGACAAATCTGTTGGTTTTCTTACATAGTCAGTTTTTTTTCTATAGATCTGCATTTTGTGATATACTGAATGGTATTGTGTTGTATTGCAACTGATTTGAATCTGAATCTGTTGAGAATTTGGATTCATGATTTGGACTTTTTTTTAGCTGTATAATGCCCTGAGATTACTTTTGCTGTGAATTGGTGCTATTTAAAGAACGTGAATTGAATTGCGCCTCCTAGTTACTACCTTTCTATGTGACATTTGCATGATCTTATGCACGGTTGGGTTTTCTGTTAGTACTCCAGTTTCAGCCCACGGACCAAAAACATGCGTGTTAGGTTCATCGGTAACTCTAAATTGTCCGTAGGTGTGAGTAAGAGCATGAATGGTCGTCTGTCTCATCTGTCTTTATGCGTCTCTGTGAATAGACCTGCGATCTGTCCAGGGTGTCCCCTGCCTCTCACACAGTGACTGCTGGAGATAGGCACCAGCTGGATGAATGGATGGATAAATTGGACTGAATCTGAATATTTTATTCACATAAATGAATAAGTCATGACATGATTGTTGTTGGCTGCTATTTACGGATGATTTGCAGGGTTCATACATACACTATTTCTCATTTTGAAATTACATACTTCCTCAACCTAAAATGTTCTGATTTTTCTGTCAATTTGGGGGTCATTTTTATCTCAATACATCTGTAAATTTACTGCAATTGGCAGGTTTATCTGTATGATCATGTGAAATTGCTGGTTGTGGGAATGGTTTTACTAAAGGTACAATTTTTATTCATTTCGATGCATTTTGTGAGGATAAACTACATTTTGATCAGAACCTAACATATCTCTGTCATGCCTAGCAAGCACACTTTAACTGGTATTTTCTCCCCTTTAAATATCCATGGGCCTGTACACCTTGTCAGTTAAACGATTAAACTATTTTCTTTACTGGCATGATAAATAGTGTAGATAAGTAGTCCTACAAGAAAAAATGATATAAATTCTTTATTTTCGTTTCTGGAAAATCGTATTCTTAGTTGTAAAATGAGGGGGGGGAATGAACATTGTGCTGATTGTTATATACAAACACAATGTGAAATATACCAATAACTTTTTCTTTTAATATAGTAGAGTTTAGAAACTGTTTTTCAATACCCTGTTTTCTTTATTCCACATTTATCCAAAACTGGGAAACACTAAAGTCAAACTGCATATTTTCCCATAGTTTAAGAACAAACCTCTGATTATCTAAACTAAGTTTCAAGGTAAATGCACTTCATCTTTAAACTATCCCAGCTGCTAATAAGGACTGATTCCAGTGCCATGAGTGCCTCTCTGTTGCCTTTAACACAGCCTTTGTGTGTGTGTGCGTGTGTGTGAAGGGTAACTTACACTGGGTTGGAGCATCCTCATCCCACACGGACCAGAGCTGCACAGTGAAGAAAGGTGCCCAGCAGATGATGTAGGCCACCACGATGACCACGGTCATCTTCACCGTCTTCACCCTGGCCTTGGACAGCCCAGCCACGCTGCTGGCCCGGGAGGACAGCGGCTTGCAGACGGCCTCCCCGGCGTGCTGCGCCTTCATGTGGAAGCTGGCGTGCACGGCGCTGCAGATGCGCACCTGGCACACGATCACTGTCAGGACGGGCACGACGAAAATCACCAGAGTGGTCCAGGTCACGTAGGCTCTCAGCCCCCACGGCTTGATGAACTGAGCCCAGCAGTCGTACACGCCGGGAGCCACCTCCACCCGCGAGAAGATGAAGACCTGCGGGAGGCTGCCGATGAGGGAGACGCACCAGGCGGCGCACACCGGGCCGTTCCAGCGCGCCCTCCTCCGCTGGAAGGTCACCATGGGGTTGCAGATGGCCTGGTACCGGTCGATGGTCATCACCACGATCATGTAGGTGGACGCAAACATCCCGACCACCTGCAGGTACTTCACCGCGCGGCACAGCAGGTCCGGACCGACGAACCTGTCGGTGATGTCCCACATGAGCTGCGGGCACACTTGGAAGAACGTCACCACCAGGTCCGCGACGCACAGGTGGAACACGAAGACGCGCATCCTGGAGAGCTGCTTCCTCCGTCTCCACAGCACCAGCAGGAGCCCGAAGTTCAGGAGCCCCGCGGAGATGAAGATGACGGACAGGAGGGCTACTTCCAACCGAGCCAGGCGCTCGTCCCGGGGCTCTTCTCCAGGCAGGGAGCCCTCCTGGCTGCCGTTACTGGTGTTCACACTGAACCAAGACATGCCGTCACCACATACCCGCTCCGGGTGAAGCGCAAAGCAGGCATCTGGAGAATTCAACAATTGTGAGGGGAAAACTCAGCAAGAAGTCAATAAGTGGTTGTGGGGGAATTAGACATCCCTAAAAGCTACAATTGTTGAGCTTTTCCAAACAAACCTGGAGTGCTGACAGAAGAGAGGGGATGGTTTTATATCTCAGCTGCTCAGGAGGGAGGAGCAACAGGAGACATGGATTTGTCAATGTCAAAGAGTGTAAACACACACACACACTCAAAGAATGGCCAGACATCACCACTGTATAACTTAATGAGTCCTTCTCTGTACAAAAAGCAACATGGACAAACTTTCACTTTGCTCTATTTTTCCAGACATAAAAATAATTTTTGGGACTTAAACGTATTTCTTCACTAAATCCATTTGTCCTCTTTCTGTTTTCCCGGATCATTTCCATAAACTTCAAAGAATTAATGATAGGCATGTTGGATTGTGCCGTCACTGCACATTTTTCACGTCAGCAGCTGCAACGCTGACAGGCTACCTGTAGCACAGAGTCAAATCTTTACACTTTCATTGAAATGCAAATGAACAAAAATAGCCTAAAGCTAAACTGTGTAACTAAAATTATATTAGAGTGTGTATGTTTTCTTTCTGTGTGACTTTATTTTTGTAAGAGTCACCACCTTCAGAGGTTCCAGTTTTATTCTTTTTGGATAAATAAAAAAAAACAAATACAGTTATGAAATCTCTCCTAGAACACTTATTTGGGTTAACATGGACCAATTAGCTTGGGAGACTCTTCAGCTAATTTAAAGCTTTAGGTGACTGAGCAGTTCATCTTTGTCCATTTGGTAGTGGCTCTTCTTCCAGACGTCGCGGAGCATCTGTAGTGTGGCACCGATCTCTTTGCCCGAGGCGATTCCCACCTTCCTCAGGTCGTGGCCGCTGATGGGGAAGCGAGGGATGGACCACACGAGGAGCTCCGAGAGCAGCTTCTCCTCACCCTGATACTTCAGCAGCTCGCACACTTTACTCTGGGAGTCCGGCTCGCGGCTCTGAGGGGACACGGGAAATGTAAATCTAAAGTGATGCTTGTTTACACTGTGGTAATAAAGACTTCCTATAGTTCTCTTATTTCTCACACTGAACTGATAGCGACACAGCAACAAACAAAACAGCAACTGAAATTTTCTATTTGAGATATGCTTTTTTCCTCACTTTCCCCTGACTGCTTTATCTCCTTTTAATAATTCTTAGGGGTGGTTATCAATATACTCTGGGATTAAGCAAAAAAAAAAATCTTTTGACTGAAATTTATTTATTTTTATTTTTTACACTGAATCATATCCCCCCACCTGCCCACCACACATCTGAGAGCCTTTTTCCTGTGTATCTGTCTCTTCCCAAAGGTTTTCATGTACAGAGTCCACTGTGTACATGCCCTTAGTTAAAGTACACAGTATAGTGTTCTCTAATAAAGCAGTGTTCAAGTTATTAGACATGCACGCAATAAATAACTCAAAAATATTCCTGAACATTTGTTGTGGTGTCTGTCAGCGGAAATTATGAGCTATTGAAATTATTAAAGAAGTTCTTAAATATTATAGAAACATTACTGTTGTTGTTGCTTCCCTGCCCCACCACCAGTTGTAAGTAGGCCTGTCACAATAACAAATTTTGCTGGGCGATTAATTGTCTCAGGAATTATTGCGATAAACAATAATATCGTTTGGAGACCGTTTTAAACTAATGTAATGATAATAACTTAATGTTGCAAGTACGTCCTCAAAGATTAATAAACTTTACTTTCAAAAGAGCACTTAACTCTGGAACTGGAACACAAAATAAACAAAACAACTGAAAACAAAAATAAAATGGACTCCCAGCCTCCGTTAACAAAAAGTGCACTTAAATAAAAACTAAATACAACAAAAAAAGAAAACAAAAATAAAACCTACATTGAACCAAAACAGTATGGATTATTAAGTTTGTAAACTAAACTGCCCTTCAAAAAGTAATAATTATTAGTTTTATATAGAGTAGACGAGCAAAACTTCCAGTTTTATAAACAAAAAGTGCAAACTAACAAAAGCACACGGTGACAGAAGCACAAATGCGACATACAAAGGTTCAGCGGTTCTCCTCGGTCATTTGGTGTGAATCCGAAGTGCTCCCACACCGCTGCTGTTACTTCAACTTTGAAACCAATTCCATTTCGTTTCTTCCCCCCCAATATCAAACAGCGTTTCTTTAGCTTGCCAACTCCTAGTGGGGCGCTAATGCTGCAGAGCTACAAGCCAAGGCGCAGAGGCTTGGCTACCTGACGCGATAGGCCACGCCCCCCTGTCACTAAGAGAAAGGGCGGGGGTCAGTGAAGAGCACCGGAGCCTTTTGTCATCCAGTGTCTTCAGTAGAAAGAGAGAGAGAGACACGAAGGAACGATAACGCCGATAAATTAAAATGATCAACCTCATTTTAATTTATCCTGCGATTGATTGATTTATTGTTTATCACGACAGGCCTAGTTGTAAGCTATTTAAGATGTTAAGGAGCTACTTCTACTGGCACAAAACCCAAAATGTGTTTGAATAACATTTACAATAAAAGATGAATGATGATGTTGATCAAACTGTGACTACACTAAAAAGTATCTCAGAATAATAAACCTTCTATACTTGTGTATGTATAATGTATATTGTCACAGAATGTGTCCTTTTTTTCTCCTTCCGGTTATTAAAGACAGAAACTTACATCAATGATGAAGTCAGTGAAAGGTCTGAGGTTGTCCGGCTCTTCTTGGTTCCTGCGGAGCTCCCGCCGGTGTTTGACCAGGAACAGAGCCAGGTTCTTCTCCTCCCGGGACACCTTCAGCCGGATGTCCATCTTTTCCACCTCCTCCGACCAGCGGAACAGGGCAGCCAGGATGGTCATGGGTTTGGGAGAGCGGTCTTTGGCGTTCTGCCACACACGCTTCATCTCGTCAACATCGCCATCTGGAGGTAGACCTGAGGTGTAGCAGGGACAAGGAGAGAAAAACCACGAGACAATTCTCATTTATCTAAACTAAAATATAGTTTTAATCTTATTTATTACCTGTTATCTCCTGCTCTGCTCTGAGGTTTAAAACAATGAAACGTTAATTAACTGAAAGTCATTATCTGGATAGAAAAGTGGAAAACAACTGATTGTTCAGAACAGAATTAGCTCAAAAACATAAAATTAAACTTTTCCTCTTTAAAACTGTCTAAACTGTTGGATTCTTAAAAAATGATGTCACTTTCAGCAAACTCAGAACTGCTAAAACTTATGGAAGCAGCAGGAGTGGACGTCGTTTTTCCACACACAACTTTTCCATTTTGGCTTTGATGTTCTTTAAGAAATTATGACATGGAATCTGCTTTATGTTTTTGTACACTAGTTTAGATTTGAATCATTTTAGACCCTGGTACTGATGGTTCTCATTAAATCCTGATACATAAAACCCTAGATTTAACAGAGGGTGTATTTTCTTTGTCCCATCCCTGGCTGTAGAACTTCACTTGTGAAAAACTAAAAGTGATTTGTAGTCTTGTTTAAGAAGGTTTGCCTGGCTTTCTTTATAACATGAATACAAAATGAATGATTGTATCTGAACATGCTAATATATTTACCTTTCCCACAAATTTAAACCCCACCCCAGTCATGTTTCTCACCTATATACTGAGCCAGCTCCAGATCGTAGATCAGCTCCAGCAGATGAGCAGCGTGGTTACCAACCACGATCTTCTTCAGTTCCACCCAAATCCTTTCTCCCGATATAGCTGCCAGTCCTCGGCCATTTGCCCTGATGGCGGCCAGAGTCTCAGGCTCATGGTTGTCAGGCTTTAAAGCCACCCGGCCGTAAAACCTGGAACAAAGTGACAGAGCCGTGATCAATGCGCCCACTTCAAATCAACAAGCAGCATGACGTCATTTATGCTTTGGATGAGTGAGGCAGCCAACCTGAAGTATCTCAGGATTCTCAGGTAGTCCTCTTGTATCCTTTGTTCAGCGCTGCCAACAAAACGGACTTTATGGTTCTGGAGGTCTTCATATCCTTTAAAATAGTCATATAATGTGCCATCAAGCCCTGAAAGGAGAAAGAATTCATTCTTTAATCTTATAAGGGTAACAAGTAGGAAACATTACATCATCTTTCCTCCTCAACACAGTTCGTGTGCAAAAGAAAACAGCAGTTACCTAAAAACATGGAGTTAATGGTGAGGTCTCTCCGCTCTGAGTCTTTCTGCCAGTCAGTGGTGAACTCCACCTCTGCATGCCGTCCATCTGTCTGCACATCCACCCGCAATGTGGTCACCTCAAAGTTCTCATTGTGCAGCTGTAAAAGAGGACCAACAGAAAGAAAACTCTGTTCTCACAGTGCTGTGAACACAAGGGACACGACCAGAAGACTACCTGTGTGTGTTTAACCTTCCTTGCACCAATCACACACTAGTGTTAAAGCTACTCGTTTTCCCCAGAGTTTGATGTCTGTTTCTCAGATAAAACATTACAGGAATAAACATTTCAAACAGAAATGGGGCCTTGTTATTAGGCTGATTTTCATTGAACGCATCGCTTAGTTTTCAGAGATTCACAAACTATTTTTTTTTCTTCATTTTTTAAAAAATCCTGTCATATCCTGTGCAGTTTTAGCCATTCAAGTGTTAAAACGTTCAGCTCATTCATGACATTTTTGGAACTTTTATCCTGTTCAAATTAACTTCATTTACATGTTTTCCCCATAGAAATACAGCGGGATCTCTTCAATTTATTCAAAAACATTGCTCTCTTCAAAAAAATCTGTTTTTGTCTTATGCTACTTTGTTGTTAGTTGCCATTCTGCTATTTTGAACTTTGAGCTAGCCTTTTGCTGCTTTTAGCTTCTAGCTAGTCTTCTGCTTCTTTAAGCTTTACCAACTCAGTTTCAGCTTCTTCAGCAAATTCCAGAAAAGTCATTCAGTACTTGTTCATGCTGCATTTTAAAAGAAATTGTAATCTCTCTAGTTTGACTGGAAATTATGTTGGAACATACTCAAAAGGCCCAAGATATCGTGTAAACCTTAAACATGAGGTTAGTTTTATTCTGAACTCCTATTACATTTCATTCACTTGCTTTAACTTTAAACTATGTTTTAATGTGATCCAGTCGTACCTTCAAACTCAAGCTGCCTGTTTGATGATGAGTTGAGTTCCTTGAAGAAGTTAGGGGCCTCACTCCAATTTCATAGACTTTTATGATGTTGTTGAAGTTTTTTCGAAAAGATCAGCTCTCAGACAAAGTCGTTTGAAACCGAAGAGGAAAACTGAACCAAAATCTACGGCACTAGAAGAGATGCTGCGGTATCAGCAATGAGCCAAGTGCTGATGAATCTTGAGGGTCTGATCCACCAGCTCTCTTATTTCTCAGTTTTACATGTTTTTAAATCCTCTCCTCGTGTCACAAACTGGTATTTACAAAGAAGCAAAGGGAGAAAAGCTGACACAAAAAGTTCTGGAAAAACAAGACTTTAGCACTGAATTTTTGACAAAATGGATACTTCTGTCAAAAAGATGTCAGTTTATTGCAATATAGGATATAGGGTGCAGTTCCCAATTCTCTCATGTTTAATACATTAACTTTGCTTGATTTAGTTCAATACCTCCTGTGAAAGTTACACCTGTACTTTCATGTCATCCCTCTGAAAACGCCACTTTCTTTCAGATTAGGTATCAAGCTGTTGGCAGGAGAACACAGGACGCTTCCCATTTGAGCGTGTTTTTGTTCAGCACCGAGATGATTTGATGTGAATCCAATTGAATTTAGACCAAAGAGCAAAAAACAACTGGGAAAACCTCAAATGTGTTCACCCAACCATCAGCAAAACTGTCAAAATCAGTAAAGGTTACAACTCCTTCTGATTTACCTATTCTGTCTGTAACTAATTGTATTTAATTATAAACTAGCATTCTTTGAAGGAATGCATATCATAATGGTTACTTTATGAATTTCAAAAAAATCCATCCAGTGGTTCATGAGATATTTTGTGACTTACGCACACCTAGGCAATTACATGATCGCCTACTTGTCATGGCAATGGGTGATCAATATAGTGAGCAAATATTGATTAACCTACAGTTCTAAACAGCTTTGTCAAGCTAAGTCTAAAATGAATAAAGACTTGAAACACTGCCTCAGCATTTCTGGGTAAATTTCGTTAAAAAGAGATGAGTGCAACTGTTAACTTAAAAATATCCATAGCCTGACATAATGTTGGTCTGACCCTACGTAAAAACTAGAAAAAAATGTATTACTTATTCGCAAATTTTGTTGATGAAACTGGTCTAGCACACAAAGTAATTAACCTATCGGTTTAAAACTCTGTGTCAAAACAATTTTAAAAACCTAATTTCTGAAGATAACATCATTCTGCTCTTGCTTCTTTTTTGTCTTCAGTCTCACAGCTCAGCTCATATGGATAAGCAATAGCTCAGCCACTGAACTCAGGAAAAAAAAATATTTAAGTTAAATATATAGCGAGTAGTTTAACAAACTTCAGAGCATCTTTTAAAAACACGACATCTCTTCTTCAGCGTCTTACTCGGGCTGTAATGGTCCCGTGCTTCTCTCCTTTATTGTTGATCATCCTGATCCCTGCCGTTTGGAACATGTGCTTCATCTCCTCCGGAGTGGCCGTGGTGGCAAAGTCCACATCCTCAGGACGCTTCCCAGCCAGCAGGTCCCGCACGGCGCCCCCAGCGATCCGCAGCTCATACCGGTGCTTCGCAAACACCTCTAGGGGGAAAAACAAAAACCTGCACAATGAAGTTGTGAAATACTCAGACATGGAATTAATTCTTTTTATTTTATCGACCTTCTAGAAAATATTTCAACAAAACTTAAAGATTTTAAACTGCAAACTCTGCCTTTCCCTGATGGAGTACATTTATAGGAAAAAAAATTATTTTCAGGAGCAATCTTCTTTGATCTATCAAATGTAACTGAATGTTCTGTTTCTTTATTAACAGGCTGGTAAAAAGGTCTGATGTTGACTCTAAGTGTGTTTTTGCCATCTGAAGCTGTTGTTTTGCTCCTGAAACAGGTTGCATAAACAAAACCACTTACAGAAGAGAACAGTTTGAGAGCCGAAGCTGAAACTTGTCGACACCAATGAAATCCATTTTAATCTGTTTTCAGAGTTTCTTTTTTCCTGCAACATCTTTTTCAGCATTTCAGAATGTAATATGTAGGATGCAAGATGTAACGTTAATAATTAATAATTTAGAATAATAGAAACAGAAAAAGCACAATTTGGTGCAAAAAAACAAACCGCAAAAAGATTAAAGTGGACTTTTTTAAGGTCTTACACTTTTGAGGACAGCAACATAAAAAACTGGATGTCCAAAAGACAACTAAATTAGTTGAACTGAACTTTTTCAAAGCATTTTAGCAGTAAAGAAAAACATATCCAGAAAGATGAAACTAGCTTGAATAGCATCTATACAAAGGTCTTCAGAGTTTGATGGTGATACAGGAGAGGACAATTAATTAATTCTGAAATGTGAAAGATAAAATATCAGCTCAGATTCAGGCAAATATAACAAAGCTGACTTATCAGTAAGGATGGACTGAAAAGTCACCATGAGACAGCAACTACTGAGTTTTTGTGACAGGACTTAAAAAAGATTATTTAATATATTGACAATCCAGGTTATACAACTAGTGCTGAATAATCCACTTTAACTTTTCAACAAGGCTCGTGCAGCCACAGCACGTGTGTCTCACCTGCCAGCCCGTTCAGTCCGTCCGTGAAGAGAGACTGAAACTCGTCGGTCTTCAGTCGCATAGTAAAGAGACTCCGAAAACACACTGCTCTACTAACCGCACGAACACTCGCCAGTCTGCTCCACATCTGCACAAACCCGCAGCGGGGAGCAGTCACCTGTTTGTGTCCGCAGGTGAGCTAGCTAGCTAATGTTATCGTCACGCGCCGCACGTTCAGCCCCTAACCAGCAAAGAAGCAGCATCAGCGTGTGATGTAAAACACAACAAATAGGAATATAAAACTTTCATGAATATGTTAAGTCGTTTTATTTCGTAAATGTTGTTCTGTCATCTCCGGTCACCTAGCATGAACCGTTGCAGGAAGCGTTGTATAAAAACGTGCGCCTTCTTACCAATCGCGAAACGTTTCGTCACGCATTGAGGGCGGGGTTTAAGAATGTGTTTTGTCTCGCGAGATTTCCTTCATGTGGTTTGTTTTGTTTTTAGCGGCTGCTCGTCTGTGTTCTTCAGATAAATAAACTGGAAGTAAATGGCTTTAGAAGAGTTTGTGCAGACCGTGGATAACAGAGCATCAAACCTTACAGCAAACTGCTTCATTATCAATTAATTTGCGCTAATTGCATGTGGGACATAATGAGAAACACATTGTAAAGTGCTTTAAAGAATCTGGATGCGGTTAAAAAGGTGTAAACTCTATAAATCTAGAGCATGTACTTGCAGTTTCATTCTCTAAAGTAAAAAAAGAAAAGAAACAAGTCCAGGTTTCCCACCATGGATAAAATAAACCTCTTCTAATAAACACAAAATGGCAGTAATACAATGAGAAACAACACCAAGCAGAGTGGTGGTTTAAAATGCTATTAAAAGTGTATTTAGTCACCGGAGACTGAAAAGACTGAACGTTCCTTCGTGCTTTGAGCCTTCAGTCAAAGGCACATAAACTGATAACTTGACAAAGTGAAAATTCCCCATAGCACGACCACAAGCAATTAGATGACTGATCTTAGTTTCCTTAAGCTTTCTGCAGAGGTGGACAGTAACTATATTTATTGTGTAACTGTAATTGAATTGAGGTCTGAACATATATATTTTTTAAAGTAAATAAGGGAGCCAATACATAAACACTGAGGCATCCTTATCACTATTCGGCTGTTATTCTTCCATTGTTGTCACATTTATTTATTTGTGGCAAAAAGTGTGACCTAAATGTTCCCCATTTCCAATTTGTAATTAAAGCACAGAGATATGCAGGAAATTTAAAAATATTTTATACCAGCTGCCATGTGGTTCATTTACCATGATTTGTTATTGAACAAGTTGAGCACTGTGGGGTGGTTTCATATTGCATTATCCAGGTGTGTTAAATGTTTTGAGTGGATTTGTTTCAGTTTGTTTTTGCACTTTATCTTGTAAAGGTTTTTCTTTTAACACTTTTTCGACCTCTGGAACCTTGACAGCAGTCTTCAAAAAAGAGTTGTTTGAAAAGCCAGATACCTTAATATAGCTTGATACATAACATCCATCCATCCATCCATCCATCCATCCATCCATCCATCCATCCATCCATCCTGCTGCTGAGCTCTTTTGATGGGACGCTTGTCCAAAGAGTTTTGTTTTGTTTGTTTGTTTGTTTTTTAAGCAGCTGGACTTATTTTCTCATTTACAATTTTCACTTTGAATCGAGAAAGTAAAACGTCTTTGACAAACTAGAGATGAACTCCAGTCGCTTTATTTAAAAACTGTTAGGGCTTGTCTTGTCCTTGATGACTGAGAATCTACACCAACATGATGTAGACCTTGTTATATTGTTCTATAGGTATTGTTTTAATGAACTCCCTGATTTACAAAATGTGAATAAATCTACAAAATACTAATTTCTTAAACTGTCTGTGAAACCTTCATTGTTGTTGTCTAGGCAACATCTAACCCAGCTGTGTGCAACCCTGGTCCTGGAGGGCCACTATCCTGCATGTTTTAAAGGTTTCTCTGCTCCAGCACAACTGATTTGAATCAATAGGTAAATAAGAGGTCTATGTAGAATATAAAGAGGTAATTCAACCATTAAATCAAGTGTGTTGGAGATGGGAAACAACGAAAAGAAAAGCAGAATAGTGACCCTTGAGGACCAGGGTTGCACACTCCTAATCTAACCACTAGATGGAGCCAGTGACTACATAGGACCACAGGAGAGCTTTTAGGAGGGTCAGAACGCTGAAACTAGACTCATGTGTCTCATGTGTCTGGACTCATGTCTCTGCTGTCCCCTCCATAGGATCCTGGACCCCTGGGAGATGTTCACAGCCATGACCGTGGTCCTCAGTGGTTCATTATCAGTAGGATTTAACAGAGCTGTAACAAACTGCTTCATTGGGGTGAACAACAAAGTACATTTTTCACAAATGGTTCAACTTCATTTATAACTTTGTCTTACTAAAGAATTTCACACTAACTTTTGCTTTTCTATCTGTATTACAGTGATTTTTTTCACATGCTTCTTTTTTGCGTCCACAACTCGAAGGATCAAAAGGAGTTCTTCAAGATGAAGAGGAGTCTGGTGGGAAGTTGTGTTCATATGTTCTTTTTAAAAGATCCTAAAATGACCTAACATTGAAAGAAGCACTTTTCTGCTTTTCTTTTTTTTTTCAGTGTCTCTTTTTCTAAATCTCCTTAAGTTTCTCATTCAGCATGTGGTTAAAAAGAAATGTGTAAACTGAAAGACTTTAGCTCTACCTCAGGGTATCTCGTGTCACACCTTTCTCAGAACTTGTCAGGGCCCTTTTTTTCCCCGCAGCAATGAGGGCATCACATCTCTGCTGTGCAGCGATGCGATATGCGTCCTGTGCAACACAGCTGCAGGCTTCTCCTTTTGTGAAATCTGTGTTTAATCAGTCTCAGAAAGCCGTCGGCTCTGCCAGCTTGCACTCAAGTCAGAATGTGAAAGCAGCACAAGTGGTGCCTTTTAACAAAAACTGAAAAGTGCACCGTAAGCACACGTCACTGCCAAGACTGGATTGTTTCAAGGTTTCAAACGCGAAGGTCTAATATTGATCTCATCTGTCTCTGTAAATAGAAACAAGAAAAACATCTTTATGCTCTTGCAAATAAGGAGACGCACCAAGGAGTGAACACTGCTTTGACTCCAATCTGATCACTGTTCATATTTAGAAAAAGAACTTGGAGTGATATCCATCGGGAGTCCTCCTGAACCTGCATGATTTTAATCTTGACTTTACCTCTTGTGTGATGGATTTGTTCTCTTTAAATCAGTGCCAGTAGATTATAGTGGTGTGAGCTGAGACCTTTGCAGCCACAAAGCTCCAAACCTGGATTATTCGCTCTGTCAGCTGCTTCTGCCGCTCTTGTTTTATTGGATTCCATTTATAATCATCTGCAGATAAAGAAAATCGATGTAGAACATAAAACTCCTTCTTGGGATAGGTTGTAAAAAAAAAGAAAAAAGAGGGGGCATAAAGAACACTATCCTTTTGATTTTAAAAATAGCCAGAACACATTTTTATATCTTTTTTATTTTACAAGTTGACTCAATTTCTTAAGGCGATAAAGCAAAAGTTCGTTTTTATTTGCTAACTTTTTGAAGAGGGTTGCTGTGGAGTCATAATGGGTCGTCAGTGTCCTACCTGCAGTAGATAGCAGTCGAAGTGTTTTCTGTTCTCATGTGGGGGTGGGTCAAGTGAACCACTGCTAGAAGAGTGTCTCTTTTTGAGCCAAATTCACATTGTGGTTTTTATATATTTTTTGTTTCAGATAGTTTTGTGGACCTGAGGGGTTTTACTACAACAGTGGTTCTGATGTTCCTTCGCTAACTCAAAGTTTCTGCTTTCATTTCTGTCTGCATTCACTTTTTCCCCACTCAAAATACACCAAGCTAACGAATAAAGTCCAAGGGAAAACAAAACTCCCTTTCATTCACACAGGACATCAGGACTATTCGTAGAAAAAGAAGAATACAAAGATCCTAATTGGAAAACACTGTTGCCAAATGTTGCAATCACTTTATTGATCAACTCAAATATTTTATTTTTTATGAAATAAATCTAATAAATTTTTAATGAACATCTCAGTAAATGTCAAAATGTAGCTTTACCACCCGTTGTACATTATAAACCTGAAATGGTTCTGATGGTGTTGTAACACAATCCATATGTTTTTTTATTTCTTTGTTTTGTTTTCTTTTTTTTATTATTTCTTCCTGCTGTCCAACTGCAGCTTCTAAATGGTGCACAATAGGTAACTTGTCTTACAAGAGTATTTCAGATATTTCTTATGGTGAACTACTTGATGCGACGTCATTAAGATTTAGTTTTAATACGATTATAATACTTAGTCTTTGTATTTGATAGATTGTATGATTAAATAAACATATATCCATGAATCAACATTGTGATTAAATTTAACAGTTAAAACGCTGACATTTCATCAGCACCTAAATGTGACATACCGACTGATTTATGATGACGTTCGTGTTATTTGTCAACCCAAGGTTTATTTTAAACCTCAGGCAGAGCTCTGATGACATAAATCTTGATACAGTCAGATTTTTCTGTCTAGGAGATCATTAAGAATAGAATCGGTGACCAAAATGAGCTCAAACAAAACTTTGAGCTTGTAGGTGCTCTACACAAACCCACTTCATAATATCCGAATTAACCCTTTAATGAAACGTCAGCACTCTGCTGTGGTCAGCAGCACGGCACCTGCCTCCTGCGTGTCAGTGTCTTAAACAGAGATCTTATATGATCTGTTGGAGCTCAGAGAAGGTGTTGTGAATGACTCTCAGCTAGTACCACACCAGGCGTAAGCCCAAGACCTGTAAAATTAACAGAGTTATAGTCATTTTCTATTTTCTAAGGTTGATTAGCTGTGGCAGCCATCTTGAATTGGGTTGATTCAAAAAGAAAGTGAGTTGTCGACGTACAGCCAGTGATACCTTTCTAAAACTTTAAAGTCCAACAATTAGCGTTATCTCCAACCAAATTCCAAATCACACTCCGTGGGTTTTGTTTACTATTACTGTGAACTCTCATCTGCAGGTTTTGAAAAACTGCCCGTGTCTGTCTGTCGGCAAAATATCTCAACCACTAGACAGATTTCATTGAAACTGTTTTAAACTAAAAGTTTTTCAATAAATCTGAACCCCTCTGTGGATTTTCTAACCGAAGCGGTAACAAACAAATGGACATCATCGTGTTGTCAAATATTTTTCAGTTCATAATCACCTCAGGCACAGATGCTCCCTAAGAACCTTGCTTCTCATAAAACAAATCCTTTTTAAAATCTGACAAGGAAGATTTCTAACCGTTTCTCCATACGTCATACTTTACGACTGCTGTCATGGCTGATGAGGTACTAAATACTGATGACTATCTGACAAAACATCACTTCAAAAATGACCACACTGTCCTTTTATTTTTTTCTAAACAAGACGCTCATGTTCAACACTTTTCCAATCCAGTAGTGATTTACGTCCTCCTCTGTGGTGCATCATCGCCATCATGTCCATATTGTGAAACCATGAGGAGTGAACTCGAGCTCTGATGGCAGCAGTTTCAAGTAAAGTCATGTCCCGGAGGGCACAGTGGGGGCCCTTGTTCTTGCTGGTGCAGGCCCAGCTGCTGTGTGGATCGCATTGACACGTGTGCGCTGCTGCGCGCTCAACAGGTGCGCGTCCTCGGTGTTTTCGACTTTGCTATGCTTGTGCTTTGCTAACTTTGTAGGGTTCAGAGAGATAACAGAAGCCTGCAGACTTGACAAACAAACAAATCCATTTGTTGTTTCTCCCTCTAGCAGCTACGCAACAACTCTGCTCCTCGTGTGAGCGTCTGCATCACAGGGTGCGCGCTGTACATTGTTTAGCTTTACAATGTTGTGTACACTTGAATGTCTTCTGCTGTCTGCACAGCGTCCCTCCTCCTTCAGTTTGGCTTTAGGCTGCCTGAGCCGATCCTGTACTCTCATAACTCACGCAGTCTGTCATTCAGCAGATCAGAAGGCTCCGGGCTAGAAGACTGATCATGTGACACATTAATGATGACCCACAGTGACCCCTCTGTAAGTTAAAGAAGATAATCCATAATAGCCCCATAAGCAAGACTTGTGCAAATGTGATTTGTCAGCTAATCCAACTGTTCGCCTTGTCTGAGCCATTACTTCCTGGATCTGCTTCTCATAAAGAAGCCGTGCCGCAACATGATTTACAGGACGTTTAATCTTCGTGTGGCTGGCTAGTTTCAGTCGTTCATGTGAGACAACCTGCAGGAGGCTGCAGGGCTGAAATCATTAGGAAACAGCTTTTTCTGTGTCCGTGCCAGAACCACAGCTTTGTCCGCCAGTATTGAGTGTTAGTTAAAGTGCTAATAATGTACATGTACTGTGGCTACAAGCCCTTTCACCTTGGTGCTTCTGGGTTCCGGCTGCTGGTGCCTGCCCGGTGTGTTGGGGGCTCTGGGGAGGCCCTTCCTGCTTGGTGCCGGGCGGTTTCTCTGCTGGGGGCTGGTGTGAGCACCGGGCCGTTGGGGGTCGGGTCTCGGGCTTGGCCTGCATGGCGGGAGGTGGTGCCGTGGCTGGGTTGGAGGGGCTGGTGCCCTGCGTTTCTCCCCGTACCTCTTTGTCCCGGGGGGCTGCTGACCCTGTGCTTCTCTGGCGACCTTCCTCTGTGCGGACACACAGCTGCCTTGGGGTGTTGCCCGGTGTCTGTTTGCCTGGGACTGCTGCTGCCTTCTGCGGCTGGATCCACCTGTCCTCTCTGCTCTTGGGTGCCATAGATGGCGGGCCTTCTACTGTTCATGACATTTTTTTAACTGTGCATCTGCAGGTGACATACCAGCACATATACACCCACAAAACATGAACACACTTTTTTTTATTTTTGACGTACTCTATATGGTATGCCTGATATGCCACAACAGGACAAAAAAAAAGTTAAAACATTCAATTTTCAAAAATGTGTTTTTTAGAGATTTACGAACTTCATGGATAACGTAAAAGGTCTATCATTCCTGGAAAGAATGCATATCGCTCACTGCCTTTTATCGCCAGAGCTTAATCTAAGATCCTCTTATGCTGAGAAAAGTTATAGCCATTTTGGTCAAACCTTAAAAATACCATAATGAGCAATCAACTGCATCCATCAACTTTGCGTTGCACAGACATTACTGCAGAAATGATCTGAAATTATTGCTGGAATTGTCCTCTGACCTCGCCTTTTGAAATTTTATCTGGTTCAAGTCTATGAACAAAATATTTGCATGAACTGCTATAAAAGTTTGTGAATTAGTGCCATTTTAAGACAACAGCAATCCACTTTGGTCTTGGTTGATATCTACTGTGTACAAAAGGTAAGACATTAATTATTCATAACACTTACGCAGAACCCCACCTCAAAATGGCCAAAATATTTCTAACATTTCTGTTCATTCGCTGTATGTTACCTCAGGAGTCAAACAGTTTTTTATTTTAGTTCATTTTTGGGTTTTCACCATTAGCTTAAAAGCAATATCAGCCCTTTTACACAGCAAATGACCAACTAAGAGTATTTCATGTACATACAGTACAGCTTGTAAATATAGGCAGGCTGAAACCATCGTTACATCGACACCTAAACTAGAGCTCGAAGGATGTGAAACTGTTCCCTCGAGAGTGTGTTGCTCATCCCTGACGAACAATAGAAACCAAATACGTTGTCATTTCACGCCGGTTCCAGTTCTTTGTATGATGGAGACATTTCTGTCTGTGGTTGCAGCCAAGCCCTAATCCACCCTCCACATGAGAGGAGGTCTCTCTGTACTGTGTTAAGTAAAGGCTAAGTACAGAGGGGCCTTTTGTTTTGTAGTCGAGTGTCAGCTGGAAGAGCCTCCCCTGATGTCAGGCTGCAGCTGGTGTGAAGCAGCAGAGAGGGGGGGCAGCTGGATGAACAGCACTCTAACCCCTCCCTCGCTGCCTCAGAGTGAGGCAGACAATGTGAAGGTGTCTGGGACCTCCCCTGAGCTCGCCCAACAAGCAGAACATTGAGGGGCACTGTGAGAGAGTAAATCTGCTTAGTGGCAGGAAAATGTGCGAGGGAGGAAGGAAGGAAGGGAGGGATAGGGGGGTAAAGGTTTCTAGCACAATATACTGGGGGGGGGGTGCACGGACAACATGTGTACAGCAGACTTTGCAAACACCAACGCCAACAGGGAGGGTTCGGTGCTATAAACTGTAGCTTGTCGTTCACACGGCTGACAGCAGAGGTTACAGAGAGGGTGTGCCGGCCTTTAAATACTGGTTTGGTTGGTTTGCGACACAGAAACGCACAAAACCAGCCTGACAACAGCACCGCAGTGAGAACACAGCTGAGCACCAGAGATCTGCATGATGAAAATCAACTCATTTATTCATTTCTTTTTCATTCTGGATAATACCAGTTCTGTCGCATTGCTAAAGGCACAGGAAAGAAGTTGATGTGCTTGGAATCATGTTACAAGTTTGACTTGATGAAAATGTAAATGAGACTAAGTTATATAGCTAATATATTTATTTTAAATTACTCCAAACAGAGGGCCGTTTGTGGTGTGAACTCATTTTAAAGGACGGTGAAGAATACCACCAAATAACAAACAATGATTCAATTTTTTTTAATCCAAACAAATGCAATAATACAAATTACTAAGAACCAGCTTAACAATTATCGTTCACTATATATTACATGTTTTTTAAAAACATAAAAAAATGCTCTAAAAAAAAAAAAGGGAACAGAACCAGTGTATTTACAACAGCAACACTTACTTACGGGTTCATTCTCTAGAGAGAAAAGACGAGCACCAGCCCATGATTTCCAGCATGGATCAAATAACCACGTTCTAAAAAAACACAAAACAGTAGTGGCAGTAATATCAGACTGGTGACTTCTGGTAATACTCAAACGGTGCAACAAATAAGTATTTGGCTCGATTATTGCGTATGTACTGACAGACTGAATACTTAGTAAAGAAAAAGCAACCAATGTTGTGAAAACCTGGGTGTAGTTACTGCAGAATGTTCAAAGAAAATCCTTATTTTAGTCATTGTGCTGAGTTCAGTCCTTCATGTTTATATTGTTCTTATCAATCCTTCATGGTGCAGTGTTCAGAAAACAGAACAGCATCAGTTATTTATGTTGTTCATTGATGCTCGGTTTCCTTTCGCAGACACTCTCAGTCCTTGCTTGGTAAAGTTAACTCTGAAAGCCAACACTGTCAAAGTTCAGTTCGAGTTCCCTCTGGCTGTGCCACAGTCCACCTCAGGGTCCCGGTTACGTTTCAGCGCACAGGTGGTATTCTCCACAAACACACTAAACTCCACAAGTTTCGTCAGTCAAAAGAAGTGAAAATGAGAGCACTTGATTTGTTTACACACTGAAAACCAAAAACAGTTCCTTCATTCTTTGAATCTTCTTTACACAAAAACAGGTAAGTGCAGTCTAAGGCACAATGACAGCTTGTTGAAGTGAAAATTCCCACAGCACGGCGACAGGCAACTAAACAATTGTTCCTGGTTTGGAGCCTTCATGCCAGTAAATGTGCTCATCTGGATCCACGCTGCTGTTGTGCATTTGGTTGCTGATGTGGGAGTCGATGTGGTTTACATCTACATAGGATCTGTAACAAACAAACAAGATTGAAGCACATTAGGCCATGTGCCTGTATCGGAAAATGTGCACAAAATACAAAAAACAATACAAAACTGTGCATGTTAGCACCTGTGCTTCAGGCATGCTAATATTAAATTAGGTTTCAACTGCAGGATTGAATATTGTCACTTATTGAAAATAAAAGATGCGGACTGATATTACACACATGCACAGCTTTGAATACTTAAAATGCAATAATGTTCAGAGGTCACATTTTCCCTTTGCAACACAGGAGCTCTTACACCAACACCAACGCAAAAACGCACCCTCAGGTGCATCGATATGGGGCAGTTGTGCCTCAGGAGGAAGAGTGGACATCTGCCAATTGCAAGTTTGGCTGTTTGATCCCAGTTCTCCCCACCAGTGTGTGTGTGTGAATGTGACTTGTAGTGTAAAAACTTGAATAGGTACGATTAGAAAATGGGGTATACGTAAATGCAGTCTGTTTACAATCAAAAACAAAACCACAAAACCTTGTCACCATCACCATGGTAACCACTAGGCCTAGTTTTACACTCTTGTCTCTCACTCTTCCTTGTGTGCTGTGAGTTTGATTATTTGGGGAAAGGGGGGCAAATTTTCCTGGTCACTGGCACAGGCAACTAATGCAGCTTCACCACCGAATTTCAAGGAGGCATCTGTGTATGAAAGGGGGCAAAGGTCCTGGTTGAATTGCAACACATGGACAGGGAGCTGCCTGTATGTGCTAGGAGGATGATAAAAATGCAAACGCAAACAAAGAAAACCAGTTTGAAATGTGACCACTGGATGAAAATATGCACCTGACAGGGGGGGTGGGTCAGGCATATTTTTAAACAAGCCATGCAGTTATCTTCTCATATAAGACAACCAAGGATTAAACAGCTAAAACAAAAATGCAAAGTTCACTTCAAAACATCAACAGGCAAAATGGTGAGATTATGCTGATGGCAGAGGCAAACGCACAGGCTCAGGCTATCGTTCTTTACTTACTATGAGCTACCTTTTGCAGAAGGCACCTTACTGAGCCTGTGCCCTCTGGAGAACTGTGTCTGCGCAGCAGGGCTGGAGGCCACCTGCCTGACTCGACAGCCAGGGGAGTATGAGGAAGAGGGCAGGGAGGAAGTGGAAGAGGAGGAGGAAGAACTAGCAGAGAAAATTGTACAGCGTCTCTGGCCGTCAGGGCTGTGCCAGGAGCCTTTTGAAAGCTGGGAAGTGCCATATCTATAAGAGAGCGGGGGCCGGTGGCCAGTTAAGGAGAGCAGAAGCATTCTTAAGCTCTGATGAAGACCTGCACAGATCCTCTAATCCTACTGCTGAAACAGGATGTCAGAGAAAATAGCTGATTGTTTGTGGGTTAAGTTCTACAATTTGAGTGGTAAAAGAAAAAAACAAAGATGACAGTCATTACAAATTAGTGTACAGTATTTGTTAAGGATAAGAAAACCAAATAACCTTTTACATTTTTTCATCCATCAATGCTAAGTAATTAAACACTAACACTTAGCTCTAGAGTGGATCAGGGAGTGGCTTATTGGATCAGGGGAAAAGCTGAGGCCAAGTTTTTTGTCCTCACCTGCTGTGGGCGGAGTGGTTGTAGGGGACTGCATTGTAGGAAAAGGATTGAGGCTCACGAGTTAAGGGCACGCCATAATCTGACATACCACGACCACTGATGGTGGAATGCCAGTTTCTGCTGGGCGGGACCACTGACCCTGGAGGAAAAAAGTGGGACAGATTACTATAAGACCAAACATGAAAAATATAACATCAGACAGAGGAACATGGTGCAGTGATCTAACCTGATGTGTAGGAAATGGTCCTGCTGCTTTGGGGATAATGTGAAGACATGAACTGACAGCTCAGGCTCTGCTGGGAGCCCCTGTCATATTTGCAGTCATACGTCCCCGGTCTGTGTTCCGTGTTTCGCTCGTACCAGTCTATCAAGTGTTTCTTTGCCAGTGCTTTCTGGAAATTCTTGCCGACCTGCTCGTTGCTGTGAGGTACAGGGTGGGTCCTGGGAGGTCGCAGCGTGGCGTAATGGTTATATATACTGTCCACCTCGTCAGAACCGTACTGACTGTGCATGTCATGGCTGTGGTAAGCTGCTTGTGTGTAGTTGTAGGAAGGGTTGACGTTATAATGTCCCTCCATCTCATTTTCATACACATAGGCTCTGTTGAAGTGAGGCTCCGGTTCGACGTAGTTGGAATAGCCTGTGATGTAATAGGCTGTGGTGGTGGGCCGCGCCTGAGGCTGGAAGGCGTGGCAGCGGGTGTCCGGCTGAGCCAGGTTGGGCATGCTGCCAGTGTTGGTGTACATGTCTCTTCTGTGGCGGCCACGAGTTCTGTACCTGTGAGCGTGAGTGCCGGGCACGCTGCACTCCACACTGGATTGGCTTGTGTAGGAGGAGCCGTCATCGAGGACATCAGTGCTGTTGCTGCGTCGGGCAGGGGACGTGACGAACGTCGGTACGGATGGTTTGGTTTCTATCGCGAGTTGAGACTGGGACTCCAGACTGCCGCTCCGTTGACGGAAATGCTGCGGAGCGTCCTCTGACCTACAAATGAAATCAAAATTAATCTGTGTTGACTCAGTGTGAGAGCTGTTTATGAAACAAGCATTTAGGAGAATAAATGCAGTTAATCTCCGAGGTCTTACCTGAGCTGTGTGCTGCTGTAGGCGTTTCGGGTGAGGAGGGGAGTGGGGGGCATGCTGCGGGCGTCACGTGGCTGTCTGGAAGCCGGTTTCAGCAGACTGTTGTAGCCTGATAAGGCATCAGTGTGACTGTAGTGGAGTGATTCCTGGACTTGGTCAGAAATAAATCTGAAACACAGATAAGAACTTTATTTTCAGGACATTCACCTCCTTAGTCCAGAGCCTTTTCCACCGACACAGCTACCCTCCCTTTACTTACTCAGAACTAAAATAAAAATGGATTTCTTTGATAGATAGATAGAGTGAAGGTAATTTTTACACAAGTGATTGTCATTACACAATAAATTAATTATTATTTTCACCCAACAGCAAGCATTGTGTTTATAATCCTTGTAGATGGGAGTAACACACCACCTGCATTGTTGTGTAAATATTCACGCAGTGGCTGCTGTTCTAACTATATTTCCGACAACTTTCCTGTTTCCTTCTTCCTTACTTGTCTTAACTTGGGCTTGTTGCCTGCTCCTTCACAGGCAGCAACAAGTTTTTTTGTTTGTGTGTGTGTATTTTTGAAGTCAGTAAGTTTAACTGATAAGGGAGAGATTGCTGGTGAAGCAGGAGAAGGAGGGGACTGTCAGGAATGTAGCTCTGGATCTTCTCTACAAGTCTGCACTAGCTCTAGCTCCATGCTTCAGGCTATCAAAGCAAGAAGAGCAAAGATATCTTCACAGAAAGCACAACAGCTGTGTTTCTCAACTGTACATTTCATGTTTACCTGATGGAATAGATTATAATTTCCTTTGATCAATTCAGCTGTTTTCACAAATTTTGTGCTTTTAAATATGTGTGTATGTTTTGATTTTTAAAAAGATGATCATGATTACACTGAATATGTCTGTCTTTTAATTGCTGGCAAAGCATCACTGACTAACAACTTAAAATTCTGCCTAAAGCACCAAGAGTAGTTTCTGCTACTATGCTACTCACTCTGAGCCTCCTTATTAAACGCAGAGACACTAGGAATTAGGAATATCAGTACATTCCATGTGTGTGGGCGGAGACAGTATACCTTGTGTCTGACAGCTGGTTGTTGGCAGAGGCTCGTCTGTCTCTGTTGTAATAGATGTCCAGAGTTTCTGCATGGTGTGGCCTTGGGGAATACTGGACTGATCGAGACCGCTGCCTCTGAGAACCAAGCTCATCTTCTGGGAGGCCAAAACAAATGGAGTCAAACTGATCAACATTTGACAAAGGGATGAAGGAGCAAACACATACACACGGAGCACACATACCATCATCTAGAGGAAGGCTGTCAGAAAGAGAGCTGAGGTCTGAGGTGTGGGCATCATCTGAGATGAAAAAACATTTTTCTTAGCACTGTATGACTACATGGTCAACAAGCTATGATATGCAAGAAGTGTACACTGCAGATGTTCTACCTGCAAAAATCAATGAGGCTCTCTGAGTGGGGTTTCTTCCTTTCGTGATTTTATAGTTATTTATCTCTTTCTCAATCTGCTCCAGTGTCCCTTTAGCATCCAGGTAGTTGGTTTTCCTCTTCTTCTTCACTGTTCGTTTCAGGTCAGCCTCACTGACTAGCTTCCATGCTGCTTCTACGATCTTCAGCTGCAAGGCAAACCTGCTCTCCAGATTTCTAAGATGTGGGTCCTTGAGGGAAACACACAACACCCACTCAGTTAGTAGGGAATTTCCAAAAGAAAATACACACAGATCCTCTTTAGGGCACACCTCTGAACAAAGAAAGAGACTTCAAAACAGACTTCAAATATCCCCAGCCCCAGGTAACAGACGTAACAAGGATTTTATCGCAACATACAATATTACATTTCAGAGTGATAGCAAACTCATATTCCTAAAAGTATTCAAATTCATAATATTAGCTGAGCTGCAGGGGATAACAAGCTAAAACCTGAAACAGTTTTGTTTTTTGTACTCAAAGCATTATGAAATTTAAATCCATATGTTAAACTCTTAAACCCTATTTCAAAAACACAAACTGACCTTAACAAACACAGTGGTGCAATAGGAGTGTTTCAATATTACATGACTAACAGAAATAGAGGACAACAAAAAACACAACAAAACAATATCTTCACAAACCTCGTCATGCGGGAAGAGATCATCCAGCTTGAAAGCTGTCCCAACACGGGGTCGGACATGAGGAGCCTTCTCACCTGCAGCCAGGGGATACTCTTTAGGCAGTTTGCCTGTCAGCTCCTGGAAATGAAAAATAACAGCCTCTAATCAATGTGGAAACCACAGAGCCTGGACACATCTGGAAACGGAACAAAAGTTCGAGATACTTACAGCTTCCCTCATGCAGATCTTCTTTAGTTCTGCAAGTTTCTGATCCAGTTTGTCTTGAAGGTCCTTTTTCTTCTCTTTTAATTCAGCGATCTTTTCCTGCCTCTGTTCCTCGATTACTTCAGAATCAGCAGAACCTAGAATGAGGACATGCCTGATTAACTACAAATTATCATCATAAATCATCATTCATCAATCCGAGGTGGAACAGCAGCCTTTAAGTGATTAACTCAGATTACCTGCTGAAATGAGGCTTCCATTACTGGCCATTATTAGTGGATCTTTGCTCTCAATCTTGGAGAGTTTATTGATCCGCGGGGCGTTGAGCTCCGTGAGGTCCACGGCGATGTCTCCTGTGCTCCTGGTCGTGGTCATATTTGACTGCAGAAAAGGAGGAAGGGATTGTGAAGATTTCATGTTAATGACGGCAGACAGAGAAAGTGCTTTTACATATGCACGATGAGTACTCTTAAGTGTGCCACTCTCCAATCAATTAGTGTGGGCTGTATTCCTGGATGAACACCGACTCACCATCTGTCGCTAAACAAAAACGGTGGCTGAAAAATCTCTCGACTTAAACCACACACACACTCATCCTCCCTCTACTTCAAAATTCACATCACACAACTCATAATGTTTAATAGCACAAATGGTCAACAAAGACTCAGAGGTACATACACATGATGTACCTTCAGGGCAACATAACAATTTTTTAAGAACTTGTGCACAGATGTAAATACACTGCTCCTTTCTTTTTCTCTGTGGTAGTGTGGTAGTAATAAAACCACTTATGGTTTCTTTACTGAACCCTTCAAATTTCAAACAGCACATTGTAGTTTTCCTCGTAGACCTCAGATAGAGAAACAACCCCCCACCCAAAAACAAAACAGGATATTATTCTGAACCTTATAATTAAAGTGTGATAAATAAGTCCATACACTTTGAGTAGTTATTTGTTTTATATAATGCATAAGGGCCAAACACCTTTATAACATAAAGTTAACTGGTACTGGAAGCCTGATCTCATCTGCTCCTTTAGTCAAGATATTTACAAGCAGGAAACCCAACAATGAAGATGCTGACACAAAACTAGTCTTTCACTGTCCCAGTCTAAAAAGAACTGTATTATTTTGACAGTAATATTCTTGAGGTGTTTCCATTTCACAGAATGAAAAAGTGTCACCACTTTAGGTGAAATCAATTAAACGTCACCCAAGTTAAGTTCTTTGTAAAAGCACATTGCTTAATAAACCACAAGTGAGCCTATTATTTGTTTGTTGTGCACAACCTGCTTCATAAACATACACCCAGGCTTGTGAAACATCTTTATTAGGACATTGGACTGACAGCTAAACCAAAACCATAACACTGACCATAACCAGTTCATACATAGCCCTGTACTCTTATACTCTTAATCTAATCTCAGTTTACACCTACACAAAAACCAGTACACACACAAGCCTGACTGAGCCTCATCACAAGGTGTCTCACCTATGCAGGTTATCAGAAAACATGCAAACACTCTAAATGTGTCATAGGGTGTACTACCTGGGTGTTAGTTTGGGAAGAGTTGAGTTGGCAATTAGTGTGAAGAAATCAAAACTAATCAGAAAGGAAAACAGAAAGACTCACTTTGCTTTGCTTCATGTCCAGGTAGAACTGGTGCTGACTTATGGCCATTGCCCAGATAGTTTTAATCAGGGAGTGGCTGGCATACCATGAGTGAATAACCAAACCAGCCTGTCCAAATGTTCGCTTGGTCACTGTTCTCCTATAGATAATAGAACAGACAATCAGTGTTTGAGTTGATCCAAGAAACATTTACTGTTAAAAATCTTTTTTTTTTTTTTACAAAAAATGAAGAATATAATTTATGGTTAGCAGAAATGTTGTTACTAAATATAAATCCAAAAAACCATGAGGGTCTTTGTGTACTTCTGAGAAGAAGACAAGCAGCAGCTAGAAACAGTGTGTGGTTTAATAACAACTTTAGCTGCAGAACGTTTCACATTAAAACCTGTGAAAGAAGCACAGGTCCTCTAATAAAGACAGAATAATAAGGTGGCTTTTGAACAGCAGGAAAACCCTCATTTAACAGGCAGGTTCAAGTCATTAACAGGGACTTCTAAATGGGCCAGCAGCTGTAGATGCCCTTCATAGTGTCAGGACATCTGAAACAAGGGCACAAACTAAAATAGGAACACTTTAAAATACAAGGAAAGCACCAACTAAGATCAGTTTAGATAAATCAAGTGGTTTATCTGCTGACCTGTGTGGGTCGTTTACTTCTACTGCAAATTTCTTCTCACGGAAGTACAAATTCTCCAACTGTTTCCACTGAAATAACTGTCAAAGAGATAGAGATGGTTAGTCAGAAAGAAGGTGGGGCGAGTGAAGACACATAAACGCATAACTAAGTACACATGCCAACACGGTATTGTCTGAGAAATGGGTTTGCAGGAAAGAATTATAAAAGTCATTTGATACACACAGGCTGTTGAACAAATATACTCAGAAAAGCTAGAGGTCCTCTCACATGAGCAGAAACAAATACTGCAAAAGACAACAAAGCAATGAGGCACACATTAAAGTAAATAGTTTTGTTTTCAGCCACTGTGGAATCTTTACCGAGCATAAATTTTAACAGTAGACGCCATGAATGAATGGGGCTCAGCAGGTCAGCTAATCAGGTGTTAACACGAGATACCACAAGAGCATTTACAATGCAACTGCAGGGAGAAAAACTGTGCCAGGCGGCAAGCCAGGTTCTCATTTCATTCTGCTGAGGAGGAGGGCAGAGGTAAAACTTCTCTCTGTGTCAGAATGAAACATCTGCTCCACTCATGCTGTGCTAGTTCAACAGATCTTGAGTTACTTGGCAGCGAACAATCCTTCCTACACTCAATAAAAAAGAAAAAAATAAACAAAAAACGATAAGACTGAGGCACTAAAATCCAAAAATCCTCACAGTTTACTTGACACCAACCAATAAGTGAGAACTTTAGTATTTCACAGCATCAGAGCAGGTCAGACAACACTTTACACACACACACAAATTAATCAATGGTAAGATGTCACTGTAACCTTTTATAATTGTGGTGAATTTAAACACAACAACAAACTAATTATGGGATATTACAGATCTATCTTTACAACACAGATCACTCTGAACCCATTCAGGAGCGCACATTATAACTAAAACATTAAAACAGTAAACCATTTAAATCAGTTGGACAGATAACTTGTATACACAATAACAGGCCTTACCGTACAGAGTATTTTTGCTTATCGGATCCCTGTGGAATTCTCTTGGTCTATATTGAATCCTTTGACTGTGACTTTCCCACAGGGTTAGAGCTTCCACGAACAATACTCTCGCTTGTCTGTTCTCAGGGAGTCAGATAGGTGTTGCAAGAGTTTCAGCTGAGGCAACCACGCCCCCATAACCCCAACTCCTCCTCATCCTCCTCCTCCTCCTCTGACATCACTGACATCTCATACTGCCTTCAGCATTACACTGCTCGGCAACACTCTCTTTTCCGCCCTCTCGCTCCTCCTTTTTGGTCAGACCAGATAAGCAGGTTGTATGCAGGTATTTACTAAATTAGTTTTTTTTTTGTTTGTGGAGATTTACCCTCAGCTTTGCTTCCAGTCACTCTGACTTTAAATGCTTCATGTCAAACCCAGGAACTGTTTCTGACATTGTAAATACCACACAGAGCATTGTTTTATGCTCAAATCTACGACAGTCCCCCCCCCCAACCACCACCACCAAACAAACAAGTCAAATACACACTACAGTGCTTTAGGCTACTTTTACATGTGAATATTCTCACGGAAACATTAGAGATTTTCCGATGTTGATTGGAAGAAAGTTAAAGGATTACACGGTGCTGCTGTGCCTGCTGAATCTGCTATAGTTTCCATGGCACGCCACTAGTTGGCGCTGACATGCGCATGCCTTCCGACACCAATCTCTTGACCATGTAAGCAGTTACAACCAACATGGTGACTACACAGACATTTGGACTGACAGTGAAGTCGGGTTGATGTTAAACATGGAAAAGGGTGAGCAGCACAAACAGCACTCTGCTATCCGCCATTGTTGCTGTTGTTAATCTGCTTGCGCAAGTGCAGAAAAAAAAATGTTGATTGCAGCCGTCAGTAGTGCACATGTACGATTTCACATCGATGTCTGGTGTCTTTAAAAATCTCCACTTTGAGACCGTGGTTCAAAAAGTTTTGGTCAGTGAATCTGATTGCTGGATGTTGTGTACACAAATGGTCAAATTACAGCAAAAGTGTTCTGGTTGCACTTAAAAACAGTGTTGCGTAACGCGACCTCAATCAGGCCGTTAAGGTAACAAAGAGCTTTAATGAACCACAGGAATCAGGCAGCAAGATGCATCTAAAAACCCAATCTCATTGTGAAGAGAGTCTCACACCAATTCACACCTGCTTCTCACTATCACTTTGCATCATTTACATATTAACAACACGGAAGCCTAACAATGAATACTTTACTGGATCATCATCTCATTAGAGAAACTCCACTCCTAGGTGCCAGCACATAGATGATACACTTCTCTGCCTGCTTGACAAGCTACTGCTAAAATATGCCAGTGACGTGACACACCTTAAAACTCTACAGTCACAAGACCACAAGTTGTCCTCTTAAAAAGGAAATGTTCCAAGTAATCCCTCAGTGACTCATGAACACAAATCCCATTTAAAAACTAAAATCGTCATTTTTATAAAACAGATAACAAAAGCACAACAGCAAACTAAAATCTACGTGTCATCTCTCTTCACACTGCTCTTGTTTTTGCCAAACAGCAAATTACAAAAGTGTGGAAGTTTGCCAGAAATGCTTGTGGTTTCAGATGGGATCAGCCTGTTCAAATCCAGCTCACACCCACAACTCAGGGACCCCCAAGGAAAAAAAAAAAGTCATATATGGATGGCTGATTTGTGAGTTTAAAAAAAGCAGTCTCCAAGGATCTGGCTCACTTGCCCGTGCAGTAAAGAATGGCCCCACCCTTCACATGGCACGTCACATACCAGCTCTGACTGCTGGGTAAATGTACATTTCCACAGAATGACACGAGCTTAAAAAAGCTGACAACTGCTGGGTATTAGAAAAGAAAAAAAAAAACTAAAATGTTTACCTAGTTTGTTATGCTATTTTTTAGGCAGTAGTAACTGAGGATAAACCTGGTTCAGTTTTCCTTAAACATTACTTAAGAAAAAAATTATCTACAATTTCTTTGTTTTTCATGTAATTACATAATTATCCCAGGATGATTGTCTTCCATAAATTAGTTTATGACACTTATTAAATAAGTAGATTTAAAAAGGATGGTCTGGTCATTTTCAAGTGATGTTCTGTCAAATAGTTATTAATATTTAGTACCTTATAAGCTGTGACATCAGTCATTGAGCACAGACTATGAAAAGTGAGCAGAAGTCTTTGTCCAGGCTGTCCTAACAGTAGCCAAACCAGGGCATTTTAAAAATGACCAGACTATCCCTTTAAAGACTGTCCCATTACATGCTAGGAGAATCCAAGAAACCCAAAGTTTCAGGCTATTCAGTTCAGAGGGAGTAAAATGTCAGACGCTAATGCAAAGCTAAGCTATCATAGCTGCTTTCAAAAATGTCAACCAAACTTAATTAAGAAAACATGACACCAGACAAAACCCGTTTATATTCTCATTCATTGCACATACCAATATTCTCATTTCCAAGCAAACAGTAAAGGTACAGTAATTGTAGAAGTGATCTTTTTCTTGTTTGTGCATGTTAATTATTTAATAAAATAATCTTTAAAAAGATCCTTAGTGTGTAAACATCTGTAAGGTGCTGTTTAAAAATATAAAACTACAGAAAACACTGCACTTTCAACTGATCTCTAACCACTTCCAATGCTAAATTTAGGCACCCCAACCCACCACAAACAACTGTTTAGCTCTGATCGATCTTGTGCTCTCTTTAAGACCCCAAAACACAGATTATTATAATAAAAGCAACATGCTGACAAGGGCTGATCAGAGGGTTAAGAGGAATTTCTGAGCCTGAATACAGGAAATGTGAGCTGACACAGAATGCAGTATTCATATTACATAAATACAGAGGTCTCATTTAAACACGGACTGAAAGAAAGCAAACACCTTCAATTATCAGCATCATTAGCGAAACATACCATTTAAACTGTGAAGCTGTTTTTCCCATAACAGGAAATACTCAACTTTTATGAGGCTCTCAGGTGACTGTCATCACGCATTGTTAAGCCATTAGAAATGGCACAGTGTGGTTCTGAAGAACTGCTCCAGCACCCTAACACTTACCAAGTCCATACCAAGTCCAAACATCCACACTGCCTAGAAATGGCAGAGGGCCAGACTCCCACGGAGCACCATAATTACACCTCCATGAGGAGACCTGTGGAGAGGCACGCTGTGCCTGTGTCCTTTAATGCCTCGCTATTCTGTGTAACAGCACGCCCTGCTAAGTCAACAGGTTCCTGCCTCATAACAACAGCTACACGAGACTAATGAAAGAGGCCAGAGAGAAACACTCAGCTGGGAAGTGATTAAATATCACAGGAAAACAAAGACAACAGCAACTGCATGGGACTAAAATTAGGGCAACAAGAGTAAAAAAATAAAAAATATTAGTTCACGTGTTTAAGAAAATAACCATAACCAGCACATCAATGGCTACTTTAATAAAACAGACGAGTCTCTTCAGATCCCACTTTTTCCTAAAAGTAAGAAATTAACATGTTATTTTATTTCATATTAATTTGATTTGTAATTATTCTACATATGACAAAAATAAGTAAATCCAAGAGCAGCATCTATTCTTACAATCTAAAAAGCACATTCATAACAATAAGCTTTTATTGAAAACAGGATCTACATTATTATTTTATGGATTTTCTTATTTAAAATGAGAAAGTGAAGTTGTTTTCTAGTTGTTGTGGCTGTTTTGCTTTAATGATCTTCACTATTTACAGTATGTTCTTATACTTAATAGCCTTGAGTGCACTAAGCACACAGTGACACACAAAAATATTTGTCTCCATCTGTGTTCCTCTTTCTCCTGGCATGGGAACCAGGATCCTATTTACACCTATTTAGAGTACCGATGGATTATTAACCCGCTAACACAAAGAGTTGGGACAACAGCCATGCTGTTAACTGCAAAATTAAGCATTTCATAGGTGCCAAGTATAACATATTTTTTATAAATCTATTTGCATACAATGACTGACACTTGAGAGAAATCCATGTCAAGTTTATTTACAAAGCCCACACCCTGAAGTTAGTCCCAGGAGGACTATATCATGAAATTATTAACAGAGATAAGAGTAAACTCCAAGAAAATGCATCTCAAGTAATTTGAAAACAGGAATCTTTAAAGTGAAAACAGCAGCTGTAAAAACAGCCTACCTTTCTAGGTTTCAGCTTATCCTGCAGATCGTACTGGCCGATGCCTTTATAGCTGACTCCCAGCCACCACGGTATTCCTTGCTTGTCCTGCATGAAAACACACAAAGGTCCCACCACAAATCACTGGAAGGAGGTTTACTGGTGGGAACTTTAGTGCTGTGATGTCATTTGGATCACAGCACAAAAAGAAATCAAATACATTAACATTTCTGCAGTTGCCTAACTAAGCAATTTTAATGGCAATGATCTTTTCAGACATCTTGATCTCATAAGAGCTAGTAAGTCAGATAGGTGCATTTTCCAAAATTCACTAAACTGTTTTCCTACAATTACACACAAAAGATTATTTTTAACTCATTGGCTTTAAAATATTCATACATCAAGCACAAAATAAGTGGTTTTGACATGTGAATGTTAAAAGGTTAAGTTAAGGTACGAGTCAGGGCACTGTAGTTACCTTCACAGGGTAATAATGGACTCCATATGTGGGCAGGGATTTCACCAGGGCCAGATACCTTCAATGAAAGAGGAACAGGTCAACACAAATTCAGTTACTCACACTTCATCACTGTCATCCGATGGCTGTACTAAAGCTGACAGAGTGGGATTTAAGCTGCAGCCATTGAGAAGCCACAGTCATTTGCAGTGGCAAGCTGATCGATTTGTTTCAGGGCTGTGACAGAGGGAGGGAAGAGTCCATTGATCAGTTCAAGGGCACAAATCATGTGTTCCTGGGGAAAACACGGTGGAGGACTTACACCCTCCCACGGCTGGCAGGATGCCTACTACAGGAGCATCCCTTCTAATTAATGACCCATTCTGGCAGGGTGACAGCCACCTCTTACAACAGCGGCCACCACAGAGCAGACACAGACAGTTAAAGACCTGATGCACTCTAAAGAAAGAACGCTGAGAATAAAAGCAACAAGGGACTTGAGTTTATTTCCCGTTTAGTCACAATAATGATTTTTGAAAACTTACTGCACAATAGCTTGTCCTCTGGTCAGTCCGTTCAGTTTCTTGTAATGTTCAATCACTTTGTCCTCACTGTTGATGGAAGGATAAAATATTTAATGAAAAATTTATCAAGTGTAACACATTGTTACTACTGAGGGGCTGTGTGAGAGAGCTTTCTTTGACACACAGACTGCCTGCTCATGCAGAAAATGCAGTCTGGCCCACTGGGCTGCTGATAACTTTCATCTACCAACCATGCAAATGCCTCCCCATTCACTTCCCACTGTAATCATTTCTTAATGGCACAGTGACAACCCACTGCATCCAAACAGACGTGAAGGCAGAGACGGATGTATGGTGATGTAGTCAATCATGCTCCATGCAACTGTAATTTTAATTAGGACGTTGGACTGATTTATCTGCTAAAGATTCAGCAGCAGCCTCAAATAAAAAAGCACAGAAACAGGCAGTGAAGCGGCAACAGCAGCAGCGTAGACTGGAGAGACAGACAATCATCTGCTGTCAGCACCTCCCAGTGTCCTCAAAAAGCTAATGAGTAAATGCAATTAACAGAATCCACCTCAGTAGGAAAACTCATCATACAAGTAACAGGCCTGTAAGCAGCTTAGCACCTCTGAAAATGGCAGCCTTGTGTAGTAACAGTATTACTGATACTAGAGATCGGAGTCAATAAACATGTATTCAATTAGTTATTTTTACTTATTTTAGTATCAAGATCAATAACAAGGCTCATCAAAAGAACAGATCAGATTTTGTTTTTCACAAAAGAAAATCAAAAGAGAAGAAGACCACATTGCCTTGAGTCTTCATGTGATTTTTTTTCCCTCGTATTTTTCTGTAAGATTACACACTGGTGTGTAAAGTATAGCTGAGCAGTGAAAATAATTTCACCAATTCATGACAACTGGTGAAATTCTGTTATATAATGGGAAAAAAGGTCTTCAAATAGACCTTGTAAATGCTCATTAGCAGTTGCTGATACAGTTCCAGCAATTTATTACCAATCCAATAATCCTGATCAAAACCTGAAGTGAACTGCCAGTATTATGTAATAAGAGCTGTGACACTGAAAGAACTCTGGCTGTCTACAGGGCTACTTAGGAACAACCAACTCATGCCTTATCCTGTCACAAAGCAAATATCTTTTTAAAAACAAAAATGATCTGATTCTGTGCACTTAATTTTAATTAAACACAGATTAATAAAAGTATTCTTAAATTTGTAAAATTGTACATATTTTTTAAAAAGCAAATATAGTAAAAAAAAAAAGCACCGTTAATCTACAAGCTAAGCTTTACTCCTTTAAAAAGATGCCAAATGAGCTAGTTTTGGAGGCACAAATATAGCAAAGAATGTGTCCAGAAAGACGTGTTTAAATTGTTCATAATCAGCAGTTAGACAAATCAATGTTTCAGAATAACTGTCATTTAAAGGCTGTTTTTGTGTTTAACGTATTAGATGTTGAGGTGGATCCAGCTGACTCTCTCATAGTCACCTCAGCGCTGGTACCAAGTTATCGGCTACGATACAGGCCATGTTTATAAAGACTGCATTTTTTGTAACTATTATAATACTATATAATCATGTAATTGGCACACTCCTGTTGATTTGCAACAGTATCAGATAGATAGGTTTATTTGACAACCTGTTTGACAGCAGATGGCAGAAATAGTTGCTGCAGTTGTCATGTAGAGGCAGCTAATGCACCTACATGTTTGAAGTTAGCCTTGAGCTTAAATTAATTTTCATTTCTTTATTTGTATGTAATTTGGTGAAACCTAAACTGACTGATAGAGCAACTTCTTCTTCTTCTTGATTTGTATTGCAAACAGTGAAAGGTAAATAATGGTAAATTTACCAATCTTTATCTTTTAATTACATAAAATGTATTTTTTTATTATTATTAAGCATTCTGAACTATTCTTGCTGGCACATTAAAATGCTAAATCTATTTTTTTGCTTTTCTGAGACCACTTAAGTTCAGATCTCTTACCAGTAACTGAGAGATGGATGCTCCCTTAGTACTCTGGTGGGCAGAACTGGAAGCAACTTCAGGTCCGACCTGGCAGTTTCAGCACTGAAAAGAAAATACAGAAACTTTAAAAACATTATTTATATATATTCACAATGTCTGTCTTTTCCAGATCTTTCTAATTTTATTTTACCATTTAACCTCCTTCGCATGAAGAGTGACAGTAACACTCAATGAAAGACCCACTTTTAATTTATTATGATCTGCCAACAGATATTGTTTAAGTTTAAAATTTACTATGTATATGTCAGAGCTCAGTCAGAGGTCTACAATATGCTGCTGTGATCCTAAAATGAAAGCTCCATACCAGCATGTGGACCACAAAGGTAAATGTTTACATAAAAAAAAATCTAAAGCAAAAGTCTAAAAGTGTGCAGAGAACACATGTTCAAACGTTCAGTGTGCTTTGGATTTCTATCTTTAGGCATGGTAGCAGTAACTTATATCTGCAAATCTTTCCAGAAAAGGTGCGGTGTCAGGAAATGGTTTTTATCTTTTATGAACAGTGTAAAGAAAAGTGCTGCCTGCCAAGAGTGAAGTTGACTTTTACTCATGTCTTGCCAGATCTCATTTATAAAGGCACATGCAAAGCTTTTAAGTCATCAGGAGCCTTTCAAAGGGCTTAAGGAGAAATGTTTTAAAGCCATCTCCTCTTGGCTCTCTACAGTACAATTCTTCACAAACTTTCTTGTGTATCATGTAGTGATATTTAGGCTACCACTAAAAAATTAATGACTATAATATATTTATCCCTCTGCAATATTTAAACAAAGATCCTACATGATGTGGCAACAAGAAAAGTTAATCTCACCTACAAAATCTCCAAATGGTTTAGTAAAAAACAGATGATGGTATCTGTACAGACAAACTGCTACTTTATCTCAGCCTAGGTCTTTTTGAATAAAATATGGGTCAACCTATTCTAACCAGCCTTTACAACCTGTGAGACAAGCAAGGGACACCGGGGACCCTGGGACCTAACATGTATGTTTTTGGTCTGTGGGAGGATTCAAGGATTCAAGGATTCAAGGAGACTTTATTGTCATTCGCATCACATGTGGTACATGAGGTGGAACGAAATTGTGAACCACGGTCCCAGCTTACATCCAATATAAATTTAAAAATATAAAACAGAAAAAAAATAAACAGAAAAAAAGATAAGGTAAAAGGTATGAGCGGTAGCAGCACATGAACAATATAAGAGGAGTGCATTTCCTATTGTAGCAGTAAAGATAAATATGAATATGAATAGCAGATAAAGTGTCCAAGTGCAAATAAAGTGTCTTAGTGTGGAGTGTTAGTGTCTTTGAAAGTGTCAATGCAGTGTGTGTGAAGAGGTGGAGTTTGAGAGTCTTACAGCTTCTGGAATGAAGCTGTTTCTCAGTCTGGTTGTTCTGC
>NC_051433.1:23900827-23935096 GCF_001649575.2 Kryptolebias marmoratus
ACATCTGTAGAAGGAGGTGAGGACTGAGCTCCCCAGTCCAGCTCGCCTCAGCCGCCTGAGGAAGTAGAGCCGCTGATGTGCCTTCCTGACCAGACTGGAAGTGTTGTTGCTCCAGGTGAGGTTGTTACTCAGGTGCACACCCAAGTACCTGTAGCTGGAAACCACTTCCACCGCAGATCCTCCAAAGGAAATTGGAGGAAACTGGAGAGCCCGGAGAAAACCCACACATGCAGGGGGAGAACATGTAAACTCCACACACAAAAGCTGGGAGGTGAGCTTGAATCTTTCTCGCTGTGAGGCGACAGTACTAACCACTTCCACAACCATCTTCTCACAAAGTAGTTTCAATCTTCTTTATAGGTGGTATCCATGGAATCAGCTAAGAAGTGTCCTATGAGTCAGAATGAGCACCTTTCTTCCACACAGTGATGGGGGCTGACTGCCTGCTCAGACCACAGATTGTGGGGAGCAACTTGGAGCTTAGTGTTGAGTTTAAAGACATCTCAACATATGGGGAGGCCATACACTGAGCTGAAACCTTTACATTAGTGGGCAAGCTATGCTTCCACCTTAGCAATGGCCACCCATAATGTCAACACAGACTTGTGAGTCTGTATGAGGTGGATTCATGCCAGCAAAGTCTTAAAATAAAATCAGCTACAAGCTGTCAAAATGGTTAAGAAACACAGAGATGATAAATACTTCTATGACTTATGTGAAAAGCACTATGATTGTTTTATCTATTCATTTGATAGCATTCATTCCACACTAATCTCCAGACTGCAATGGAACTTTATGAATCAACATGGCTGTGACAATCACTGAAAATCAAAACCCCTTGGAAAATACTTAGCTTGTGATTTCAAGTCTTGGACAGACCATTTCTGTCACAGAACCTGTGGACTTCAGCAGGTGGGTCAGACTATATACGATTAGAACATTCATAGCTAAGCCAATAGCAATGCAACACAACAAAATTAGATAATTGGAAAGGAGAAGTTAAAGGTCATTTGACCTTAATTTAACTTTATGAACATCCATTTCACTCTTTCTATAGAAAAACATCAGAATTTAACACCTTCTGACATGGTAGGACAGAACCATAATGGTTCATTTATAAAAAAAAACAGCTTACTAAACAAAATCAAGAGTGAGCCGCTGTAAGGGCACTCTTCACTGCAGCTCCTTCTCCTTGGTTGACTGGGTTTTGCTGCCACGGCACTTGGCTGCATGTTTGATGGCATACATTTTATGGGGAGCTGGGCCCCGGTGTTGTTGGGGTGATCTACTCTGCAGCCGCGCTGTCGTGTCAGCAGTCTGGAATTCATTACTATGTCTGTTATCTTCCCGCAGCATGAGGGCGATTCCTACACCCGGTACAGCCCAGCCCAGCTCAGTCTACCCAGTGTGGGAGAGATAATACTCATGTGTCAGCTATTCCACAGGGCTGAGACTTGGGGACTTTGGAGGGTGCACAATGAGAGAGTTGTGAATGAACCACTAATTACAGGCCACACCTGTAAATAGAACTGTGGACGAAAACTGGGTGTAATACCATTTCATGTGTGGGAAATTCTGAATTTGCCTGGCACTCAAGTTCATTTAAAATTACATGTAGATAAAAGATAGTGGAACAAACACGTCTGAAGCTTATACAACTACACGAGCAGAACAAAATCCCCTAGTAGCCCTTCAAAGTATAAGGCATAATTAAAGTCATCATTCACCAGTGAACAACATTTTCTATAATCTCTTCATCAAACCCAAGAGAACAACTGCAACAAGCCGCACTCAGTTGTGGACTGTAACTGCAGGGGATGAAAGCCACAGCAATAAAGTGTGAAGAGGACAAAATGCAATACTGACTTAGCAAAGGGAATTCCTGCATGGCAGAGTTACAATGGGAAACCTGATGGCGCATTAATTCAATGCCCAGCAGGGGGTTGACCAACACCAACACAATAACATGACTACAGTGAGCCTCCCTCTGACGCCAGGTTGTCTGCGATTGGACAGGGGGTCTGGCTCATCCCTCTTAAGGCAGCTGACTGTAGGAGGAGACCTCCTTGACTCCTCCACAGCTAATCTACTGCTCCACGACTCATGGCTGATACAAGGAAGAGGAGACACATTTATATTATATGATTCATGGGGGGATACTAAGGGTTTGTTTTCTCTTTGAAAAAAAATAAAGATCTCTAACAGAGATGAAAAATACTGCTACAAAACAGAGCTGTTTATTCAACTCAAATTAAAGAGGAGAAAACAAAGTTATTTCACAACACTATCTATTCCACCAAAGAAGGAAACAGACTACACTCCCAAAATAGCAGTCAAGCGAAACAGCAAATTTTTAATGTTAAGAGTGTCCCTGCAAAACTAGAAAATGACAGCTAGATTTGGAAACACTCCCATCCTCTCAAATCCCAGATTTTGTTTGAATCGTTGGCCCGTTGTCCTTCATTGTCCTTTCAGAGCCAGGACAAAAAACGGCCCATCCCCACTCCCACATAAAGTGAAAGTTCACAGCTTCAAACTGTTACTTCAAGAGAGAAAAATAAAAAACACTTGAGATAAATCTACACAAGGTCTGCAATAAATGGCAATGAGTAGTTATTAGGTCCTACATGACTAATTGTTAATTGAGCACAATCAAATCATGCTTTGTTGCATTCTTATTTTTCAGAAGAGAACAAAGACAATGGTTTAACAAGAGGTCAAAGGGCATTTTTTAGCATTGCACATATCGACATTGAAACTACCCACACAATATACCTTGTAATGCACAAATCTTTGTGTGTATATAATGGACAGAAAAGCCTTTAGCAGCACAGGTTAGGCTGCTTCACCCTGATCAGTCACTCTGTCAGCCAGAACAGTGACAGCTAATGCCCTTTACTTCAATGGCTGGAGAAAACAAAACTGCACACCTTATCAAGAGGTCAAGCCTCTGAGAACAAGGCCCACTGTGAAAACATTTTCACTCATCCATGGAGGCTTTTGTACGGAATCTCACAGCAGCACCACCAACCAAATCACATACACGTTGTTTGGACATGTCATGGATCAGGGTACATGACATTTATCAAAAGTTGAGCTGCACATGTTGAAAGTAGAAACACACCGCATCTGCCTTAACAGACAACAATGATCGGAGCCTGCCAGGAGCCGGGGTCATAAGACTCTGTTCCATTCCCTCAGTTTCGTAAACCAAATGCATGGATTTGAAATAACACCAGTGTTTACATGCAGCAGGTGTTGTGATGAGCTTTGTTTTCAGTATAGATGAGGAAACAAATTATTCAATAACAATAATAGTATTGACTGTGTTATTGTCATCTGAATCACATCAAGCATTTATGTCTCCTGTTAATATCACTCCATCCATTTTATTTACTTGCTTTTTCCCTACCGGGAGCTGGTGCCTATCTCCAGCAGTCACTGTGCGAGAGACAGGGGTACACAGGTGTCCAGTCCAACACAGGGACACACAGAGACAAACAACCATTCACGTGCTCACTCACACCTAGGGACCTAGGGACAATTTAAGAGTTACCAATGAACCAAATGCCTGGTTCACACGGAAAGATTTTAAAATTGTTGGCTGATTTTCAAAACCTAACAGATCACACACGTGACGATAAAAAAATCTTAGGTATAACAGGTTTGATTGGACAGTGTGTGGTGTCCAGCCACACGGCAGGAGCAACAAACCACACATGAACCAGTTTAACTCATGAACATTCAGATTCCAGACAGGAAATCCCGTAAAACCCTACAATACCATATGTAAATTTAGAGTAAACAAACATGGCCGAAAAGTTATCGGGTACATCAGTTGCGATAGCAATTTTGGTCCAGCTCCTGTCCTTGTCATTTCGGTTATGATATGGCTTACATGACATGCTGAACAAACGAGTCGAGTATGAACAAGTCGGTCGTCCATCTCCGATGTCCACCGCACTTTCGGTTGCTCCATGTTAGCCGTTTTTTATTTTAAAATCCCCCTCTGTGCCTATGTCACCGCGCTTTCTGATTGGCTACCTGTCACATTCGACAGGCTGCGTTCTCGTTCATCCTCGGGGTAACGCCACACATGCAACGATATCGGGCCAAGACAATCCAACATGTTGAATATTCCTGATTTTAGATTGGACTGGTCCCAACGTCCTTCCGAGTGGACCAGATCACTCTTAGCACACCACACACGGCAGCAATATCGCTTAAGATTAGCGCTTAAGAGTCATTCCAAGATTATCGGAAGGGGAAAATCGGGACAAAATCGGCATCAAACTACTGCCGTGTGAACTAGGCATAACGTTCATGTTTTAGGTCTGAGGGAGGAGAAAACTCATGCATGCACAGGGAGAACATGTAAACTCGACACAGAAAGGTGGGAAGGAGAACCTCCAATATCCTTGAGTTACTTTATGATGATTCCTAGGAGCTCAATCAGCTCAGAGCATGACTTGCTTTGATTCAAACTAGGCTGTAGTGTATCATCTACCTCCCTGTTTTTGAAGAGATGTGATGTGTGTGATTTTACAACAATTTAATGGTTTTGTTTAGAAGCTATGAATTCTGGAAATAAGAATATGTCCAACGGTTCAATTTTACTGAATCAAAATAGTAATCTAAAACTTGCTCTCAAAGAAAATAATTGTCATTTATCAAACCACGGATTACCTAAATTAAGAGAAATCCATTTGTTTTCTAAACTGAGTAAACTTACAACCTCTTGGTTTTAATTGAACTCCTGGCGGTCTCTGTTAAAATGTAATATTAAGCAGCACACAGTTCTGACTTTAGAGGCGTGATATGGACCGTGTGGGTGGCAGCAGGTTCAATGTCACCAGCAAAATCCAGGCAATGATTAACCGAGGGAGGCTAAACACAAAATGAAATCGGAGCCAGTCAAGTTGTATATTAACATACAGCCAGTATTTATACACCAAACATTAATCAAATGCTGCTTCCTTGTAACGTAGCACAAAAAAGCCTGTATTCAAATGCAAAATGCAGTTCATTACTATTAATATTAATTGCCTGTTTGTCTTTACATCCAAACTACTGCACAAGTCAATAAAACCTCATGCTTTCATATAAAGAAAACTTTATTTTTATCCTGCAAAATATAGTCTAAATGAAGTCAACTTTATGAAACCAAAACGATAATACCAAACTGAATAGCAGCAGGTTTTTTTTAAAAGTTATTGTGTAAATAAACAGTAAATTCTTACCTTGTATAATCTCCTTTGGCCTCCTTAAAAAAACATAGGAAAATAATAGCGTTATTCAAGCTCTTACCTGTTTAAACAAACTATTGTGTTAAATGTTAGCTATCAGCAAAAAGCGTCACGGGGGTTATGTTAAACATTTAACAACCATTATTTACCACGAATATTTCACTCGTATCTAAAAACACAGGCTGATTTTAGAGGTCAATGCGACTCAGAAGAGGTAAGTTTCTTTAACGCCTCCGAGAGACAAATGTTTTTAAATGTTTTGTGTCCGGACCGTCCGTCCTCTTTCACACACGGGGGGTGAGTGACATTACAGCCAGGAGGGGCTGCGACAAACTCTTTCTTACCTGCAATGCGAAAGCGGCTAACTTGAAAACATTTTCGCTCTCCACTTCGATAGTTTCCTGTTGTAAAAAAAGCAAAGAGGTGAAATTGGCAAGGGTTTCACACAACACGCACACGGCGCTGACTAGCTGAAACACTTGACTCGAGAGAAAAAACCCTCTCGTCCCATACTTCGAGACCGTACCTCGGTCCCACCGTTACCGACGAAACCACCGCCGCAGAAACATTACTCTAATTAAACTGTCTGTGAAAGGGATTCAACGTATTTTTATGCGCCGAGATTATCCTGGAACTTACCTTAAAGAGTAAAATCAGACAATAACATACGCAAAGACTAGTTTAGGATCCTGTTTAAAGTTAGACCCCCTTCGGCAAAGTGGTACGGTCTCAAAGCAGGTTCAACAGTCTCCGTCTCCCATGGTGACCAGCCTGCTCTCCCCGCGAAAAAACTGCACTGCCTGCAACGTTTGATCCCATGCTGCCTTCACGTAGCCTCGTAAAAGTTACACGTTTCTTTCTCCTCTTAACAACAACGAGATGTTCACTCTTACAGCCACACGTTTACTTGTATGTATTTACGTTTTTCCAGGACATTTTACGGTTTAGTAGTATTACCAGAGTCATACTTTAGGGCTTAGACTTTATAATTAACAATTTAAATGGTAAGCTAAGTCTTTTCACTTTTTCTACAGCATTTGAACGCGGCATTGTATTACAAATTGAGAACTTTTAAATGGTTTTAAAGGACGTGGGTTTTCATTAAAATGACTTAAACACATCAGAAAATATTATGTTACGAGATCTTATGTATGTATGCGAACGCTTCAAAAACATCAGAAACAAATGGGAATTTTTTTTTCATTTTTAATATTTTGTGGGGTATGAGAAAGAAAAGTATCCAAAAGGAAAAAATAAAAATAAAAATCAGATTCTCCTTCCTACCCCTCAACCTCTCAGCCAAATAATTTGCCAATACACCTCAATAATGATAAATCATAAACAATAACAATAGGCATACTATTTAAAATAGCACAACATATAACTTGATAAAGTGAAATCTAGGAGGGGAAATAAACTCCAACACTTACATTAAACACCAAAGATTTAGCGTTTAAGAAGAAGACCTCCACTGTTGTATTTTCTTTCAAGAGGGTGATCTTCTCAACATAAAACCTGTAAGAGTTAATTTTACGTCATCAAGATTAACTCAAAACAGAATATCAAAGCATTTGCAAGTGTTCAGCATTATCCACAGATAATACTTCATCTTGTCAAGTGTAATATTGTTTTGATTCAAACAGGAACACATTTTTGTGCTCCATCACTGCCGCCTGCTGGTTGGGACATGTTATGGATCTTAAAAGGGACTGCTCAATATGTTAGTTTCAGATAAAAGTCTTTCTAGCACAGTCGTCTATGTAAAAAAACGAAATTACAGGATGATTTGTGCTTTTTACTCACCTCACAAGGAACTTGAGTTCCAATGGCCCTGACGTCTTGGAGAAGTCATGATCAAGGACTTTACGATCCAGCTGCAGCCAGTTATTCTGGCCGCTGAGCAGGGATGAAATAAGAAATCACGTGTTTTCAATATTCTCAGCTTAATCTTTCCCTTATTTTCCTATTACAGGAGTATCAGTTGCTTGATAAAAGCAACTGTTAAAATGTTACTAATGTGAGGAAGTGGACTTACTTGTTATCTGTGAAGCACAATCCAAAATAGTCTTTCTCCTTTAGGTTGAAGTGTGAGGCCACCAAATCGAGCAGCTCACGGGACAAAAGCTTCGGCTGGAGGGAAAGTCAAGAGCAGGGTTTAGATCATTTGTATGAAAACTCAAAAGAGACAACGGTGTAAAAAGGAGTGAAGATTAAGAAGAAAACAGAAGTGCCTGACTCATAAAACTCCTCTCTGAAAGTGAGCTACCTGAACCAGCAGCTCCAGCTTCCTGCCATCGAGGAGAAGAACCTGGGACAGACGACCCTCCGTCATCTATGGAGACAAGACAGTGAGTCATGACAACGTCTGCAAAATAACTCTTCACCTCCACCTGCACATTTTTGCTCTTGTCATAGATTAGGGACTGCTAAATAAACAAGTAAGAATAAAAAGCCAAGCATTTCATGCCAGAGTTTTAGACTAAGATCATTTTATTGTGAAAAATGATGGATTTATAGCCATTTCAGTCAACCCTTAATACTAACATGATGCACAATCTCATGGGAGTTCATGTGAGATGTAATAGCTCTTAGAGTATGTGTTAAGGATGACTCATCTACTACCACATCAGATTTTAGCTCAATATCCATAAAACTGACTGTGCTATAGCCCTAAGGTCAGTTGGCTATGGCGGCCATGTTGAAATTAGTAGACTCCAAAAGTTAAATGGTTGTAGAAGCACATCTAATGATTTTTTTATGAGAGTTTCATTTAAATTCTCCCAGAGATTCATGAGATATTTTGCTAACACAACGGACAGATGAACACACAGTTTCCAAAAGCTCAAAGTTATCGTGAGATCATTCTCCTAAGCAATTGAAAAAAAAAAAAACAGTTTATCTTTTCCCAGTGGGATCCTATATTGATAATTGTTCCTTCCCTTCATGTCTTTCCTCTGGAACAGGAAGGCTTTGAACGTCCACAAAACATCGTCATCACTCAGTTTTCTCTCTTGCAAAGAAACAAAAGTGAAAGACAAAGCAGCCGTGCTTCGGTGAATTCCTGTTCTATTGTTTATAATTAATGGCTTCAAGCTACATTCTGAGGCAGTCAGCAGAAGTGGCTTTCAGTGCGGGGAAAAGTAAAATAAAGAAGCGTTCTGATGAATACTAACCCAAACCTTTCTTTCACTGGGTGCTAAGCTGCCAACTTGTAGGTTTGGATGTTTTAAAGCATATTTTTTTTCACTCTTTGAACAAATTTGCTTCCTATGTTAATGAACTGTATTCTAAGAACAGCTGGTTTCATTACTTGAAAAAAAGCATAAGTGTTCAGGCCTTTCGTGTTATGTCTGGTATATAGTTGAGTAAGCACTGCTTTACTCAACTTTGTATTGCTGGAAGTTCTTTTGTTCTCTTTCAGTTCATCTTACTCTTCATACCGGTCTGACAGAACTGCTAACACAGAGGGCTGCTTAGCTTAGCACAAACGCAAACAACAGACATGATGCAGGATAAACGCAACAAAGTCCACTTGCCAATGCCATTCATTATCGTCTGCTGCTGAAGGCGAAAGCAGAGCAATAATGTTTCGGCCTGTGTTCGTTTCTTTGTAGCATTAGGAAAATATCTCATGAACCACCGAACAGATTTCAGTGAAACTCTCATAAAGTAACTATTTGATGAACATCTACAACTGAATAACTTTTGGACTCAACCTAATTCAAGATGATCCTTAGCCTACATAAAAATGGCTGTACCTCAGCGAATTTTACAGATACTCAACTACAATTTGGTGTGGTAGTAGCTGAGAGTCATTCACAACACATAGTCCAGGCTAACAAAGCACATGAGATTGTGCATAACGTTGTTTTCAATGTTTGACTAAAACTGCCACAACTCTGCATCAGATGATCCAAGTCTAAACTCTGGCATGAAAAGTGGCGGGCATTATGTATTCCTAGTACATAATCTATATGCTAGTGAGTAAGTACACCAAGGAAAACACTAATTTTCCTGTTATTAATTTTTCTAAGGCATCAATCATTTAATTGCACTTTAAGAAAAGACGTGCCAGTCGATAGGCCCATGTGTAAGCCTAAAAGTGCTTAAAAATACTGAAATAGTTTGATAGCTAGCAATCTTTAAAGGAATGTATATTGTCCTCAACCTTTCATGGTAAAGTTTAAAACTAAAATCGTTTTGTGCTAAGAAGGTTTGGGATGTTAGTCCGCAGTGAATGTCTTGAGCATGACTGTCCGCTACTACCACACCAAATTTTAGCTCAAAATATGTAAAAATGAATAAATATCAGCTAAGCAGTTGCAGATACACATCCAATGATGGCTTTTTAGAGTTTCATTAAAATTCATCCAGTGGTTGATGAGACAGATGAACAAACACACACACCCCACGCAGACACGGGCAAAATCATTATCGCCCTTTCACCTTCAGATGGTAAAAACTGATGTGGTCACATCAGCTTTTACTCCATAATGGTCTTAATGTTCAAAGATAAAAGTGTCATGAGGTGGAGTGACGAGAGCGAACCCAGAGCGCAGACTCATATTTAACAAACAATAATTTATTAAATAAAGAAACACAAAATAAAAGCTGACGTGGCAGCAAAACAAAATAAAGAACAAACTAAAACTAACATAACGGAGACAGGGACAAGCGGGATGGAAAACCAACAACCAGGAACAAACAGCAAGACAAGAGGCAAAACAACGACAATGGACCAGCGGAGTACAAACAGAAATGACCGGGTTTTAAAGTGCTGAGGATAATCAGGTAAGTGGAGACAGGTGACATGATTATAATTGCTCACAGGTGGAGATGGGAGTGACAGGTAACCAGATGACTAAGCTGGGGGAATGAAAATGAAAACAAACACAGACACATGAGACAAGGGCAGAAAGAAACACGAACCAAACTACAAGATAACAGAAAATAATAAACACCAACTGAAACATAAAGCAACTAACTGAAAACCAAAAACCCAAATCCAGACAAAAAGAAAATAAACACTCTGTAAAGCCTGGCAGAATTAGGGCGACTTTATTTCTGTTTGTTAATAACACTTTGAAGCTCATTTCTAACAGTGTGTGCTGTTGTTCACTCAGTCTTATCGTATTAAACGTGCCCAGGACTCCAGTTATTTTTGTGACTTCAGTTAAAAAAAAAAAAAAAAAGAAAATGCGGCCCGATGCTTGTTGTTTTGTGTGTGGGGGTGGGGGGGGGACTCATAGTTATGTTGAAGTCCAGTCAGTGGGACGGCAGGACTAGAGGACGCCCTGCGGTACGGTCTTAAACTGTAGTCTCACATCTCATATTGTTTGCAGCGCCACATCAAAGCTGTCGTTTCACTTTTACAGAGCTCCAACCACTTTTCCACTTTGTCATTTTCCCCTGCCCTGAACCTCAGTGACATTTCTGTTTCTGTGAGTGCAGCTCATCAAAGGACTGAGCTGCAGTCACACTAACATAATGCAGTGCGAAGACCCAAACACCATACCCGTTCGCTCCATTTGGCGTTCACATCCAACATCAGCTGTGAAAAGTACACCTTTATGTGATCTGGCATCGCATGAGGAATTATTGGATAGGACAGTAAACATCATGAAAAATAAATCAGTAGCAACCCTAACATAAGTTATTGTGTTTGTCCAGGCCACAATTTCTCAGAGGGTCTAAATCTATCAGCGATGAGCTGTTTCAGCCAGTGGCATCAAAACAGGAAGAAAGGGACAAAACAGTTTAACAAACAGGGTGGTTTTAAGCAAAGAACAACCTCTAAACCTCACATTCATCTTAAAAAATGTGCATGTGACTCAGGCTCCTTAACACTTCTCAGTAAATTTCAAGATGTCCTTAAAAAAATTGTTTAACAGTTACAAGCAGTCCCTGTCATTTTTTAAACCTTAGTCATAAAGCACTGTTGCTTTTTAGATTTTTAGACGACACTGGTGAAGCTGATGTGAGGATCAGAGATTCGGAGCAAGGCTCGGCTTCTTGAAAAAAGCAGGATGAAAAATGTGCCTGGGAGGTCAACACCTCCTGAAGTCCTGTGATTAAGAGCAGGACGACCTGCTGTGTCCTCTTTTTAGTAACACTGGCCTACTCAGACTCAAGTGGGCCCACCCTGCAGTTCTGACCACCACCAACTCTAGGAACACACAGGGTGTCACTGGATCAATCAAAACATTTCTGAGGAAAATCTGAAGGGTGCTAATGCAGTTCCAGCATCCCAGAGTCCCAACACACATCATTTTTCTTCTCTAAAGCCCAATAAAAAGTTGGGACTTCCTTTTGTAATAATCTAAGTCGCAAAATGTCTACAATATGATGCACAGACTGTATAAGAAGTGTAAAAAGAACCAAGATATGCCAGGGGCCCATTAGAGTCACAGTGGAACCACACACCTGTGTTTTTTACTCCCTAACAGCACCTCTAATTAGACAAGCAGACAGAAACACAGAGTAGAAAGTACACCTCAAACAAACAGTCACCGTGCAAAAACTACAAGTCGAAGTGACAAATTTCCTAAGCTGCAAGTGACAGAAGCATCTGACCGTTACACGTGTCAATTTTTACACTTCAGTGTTTTATGCAGATGTGACAAGTTTAAAAGAGCCTTCACTTCCAGTCTTGAAGAGGAAATTCGGAGCTCAGATACAATGGGAGTCAATGAGAGTTTGGACAAGGGCACTTGGCACTATGGGGGGGATTAGAGAAAAAAACTGTAAGCCCTATGAAAGACACACTGGGTGAAAGAAGACAAAAATGCCTATGTTTTGATGTATAAACTGTATAAAAAAAGTGTTAAGATTGCAAAAAAAAGGGTTTTTTTTGTTTTGTTTTTTCACAAAAACTTTCGAAAGTTCTGACAACTCAAGAGCTAGAGTGTGAACCACTGTCACACCGAAAGTTGATCATTTCTTGGCAAACTCTACGAAAACTACAATATATCAGAACACCAGTTCAGTCATGTCAAGTTTGACTTTCTGTGACCCATTTAACTCTGAATGATGGTTTTACTGTGAAGTATGTCAGAGCTACAGAGCTCTACAGAAAGCTGGGTGTTCTCACTTGTTTTATTAAAATCCCATTGTTATGTATGTGGATATTTTTTTTTGCATGCAGTTTTCTTTAAATTTCATCTGTGACAAAAGTTTCAGCCCACTATTCCCCATCAAGACAGATGTTTTGATATTTGATTTTTGTAGATTTTTCTAAACCCAAGGGAAGAGTGGTGAAATTATCATATTGACTGAAACAAACAATATAAATGGCTGAATATAACAAAAGTACTTAAATTAAATGTATGATGGGCAAAAATAATGCTTCCACTTATTGACGGCTTATCTAGTTTTGGCTGATCTGTTCATTTTGTTTATTGATGAAAACACATTTAAACACAAGCAGCTATGAGTTTTTAAAAATATGTTATAAAAGGAAATTTGTCTCGCTAAATAATGGTGGTTTCTTAACAAGAAAAAAGCAAAACAGAAACCAGGTTGGCTTTATGAGTCAACCTGAGAGTTCTCAGGTTGACTCAAAAAGCATTCAGGTGGTTCAGCAACAGCACGTATCAAAAACAGCTTTAAAAGTTTCCCTCTTTAACGAGTCAATGAGATCAAACGGCTGCTCCTGCTGCGTTTTAAATGGCTGCCATATGTGCAGGGCAAGGGACCCTTGTTAAAAATCATGTTTTGTGGCTCATCAAGAGGCAGCCTGCATCTCCTTGCAATAAACATGGCGTTCGATAATGAGCCAGATGAGGAAAAAGTGCCAATTCAGAGGAAAGTCGAGCCAAAGGAACAGTAGTTCAGACAGAAACCTTTAAACGTGCGATACGGAACGTGTTCCAGAAATGATTATTGCTGTCATTGATCTAAAAGTTGAAATACCTGGTAGCATTTTCCTATCTTGAACCAGGATTCCAGGAAGCGCCGGCATGGCATCAGCCCACGATTGTACAGCCTCCTGAGTGTCTCATGAGCCATGCTCCAGACGAGCTGGCTGCCCGATGCCACCAGGTCTTCCATTCCACGTATGATGCTCAAAGCCATGGCTGACAAGTGCTCCTCTCTGCCGGACCGTTTCTACCTCAAACAATGACGCCTCATGCTTTCAGACCAAGAAGGAGAGCTGATCTGCAGGCCACTTTGTTTTGCTCCAGAGCAAAAAGCTGAGAGGAGCACCTAAGATCCAGCACACACACACACACACTGGTCCTCTATGTCTCCCAGGCTGATGTAATAATGTTAGTGAGAGTCGGCGCTCCGGAGAGGCTGGAGCCGAGGAGCGGTGTGCCTCAGGCTCGGTCCTGGGCCCCAGTCCAAAACGCTGCCTCAGAGTACAGGGGAGGGCAGAGCAGAACCATGAGGCCCCTGCTGCAGAGGCTCCGTCTCCACTCCACAAAAACACACATGTATACAGACACAAACAAACCTCTAAGCTTCGCGGTTCACAGTGTTGAAAGGTTTCCAAGACAAATGAGAAAATTTCACATTTTCCTATCTTATTTAAACATGTACTATTCTTTTATGGAGTGAAAAAGGGTGTGGGAACAGTCCGTCATTTTGTCTGGGATGTGGGAGCAATTTCCTGAAGAGACCAGACATTCCCACCCATTGTTTTCTGGAAAAGTCCTAAAAATAATTGGATTTGTTTGGACCAGCAGATAGAACTGACACGGCAAAATCAAGGGAAACCGCCTGCACGGGTAAAGACCACGCAGAGAAGCTTTGATGTTGAAAAAGGTTGAGGAAAAGCGCCTGTGCCTCACAGACGGGTGCCTTCCTTTGCACAGCTGCAGTTTATAAGCAAATGTTGCACATGAGCTGAACACCTGATTCAGCTGAACGACTCAAAAGAATACTGAGAAAAAACAATACAGAGAAAAAAAAGAATCTTTAAATGGATCTCAGTGTCCATGTGGGAGAGTTTAAGCATCCAGTCAACTGGGACAAATTGGTGTTTTCTTGACTTCTTTTTTTTTTTTCTTTTAACTCAAAAGTAATTCTAAAAACATGGCAGAATTTGGGACACCATATTCATCATAATCAATGACTTTTGAGAAGACGTGGAAAAGTTTCTGCTTTGATGGAAAACATTTGGAAAGAGATCAGTCCCTCAACGACACATGCAAACAATAAACACAACCATAGAAACCCACCATTCATTGAAATACAATGAGGTGAAGTTTGTTTTCAATGATCACAACAATATACAGTCGTGGGAAAGAGAAAAATCAACCTTCTTTTAATTTTAAGTGTTTATATATAAAGATATACAGTAATAAAAATAATCCGGTCTTTCTCAGGTTCGAAAATTATTTTAATCTAAACTCAAGTTGCTTGCTGCTTCCAAAGAATTTAAGAGTGAACATATCAGCCAGGTCAAATATGTTGATTAACTGATCATCATCAGTTTGAGTACCTCTATAAAACCAGCAGTTTTGTTAGTTTGCTGCTCCGGAGCGTACAGGTGTGTGTCAACACAATGCCAAGGGGGAACAACGTCAGCAATGACCTGAGAGAAGCAGTTGTTGCTGCCCATTGATCTGGGAAGGGTTAAAGGTCATTTCCAAACTATTTGTAGTCCATCGTTCTACAGAGAGAAAGATCGTTCACAAGTTGAAAACATTTAAGACAGTTGAAATGACAAGAAAATGAGACAATGACTCGAACTATCAAAGAGTCACATCAAAACAGAAAGAAAGGAAGCTAGCTGTAGCCACGCATGAAAACACGCTGACAGGAGTGAGATGTGAGTTTATTAAAGGCTTTATTAAAGACTTCATAGCTGTATGTGTGGAATATAATATACCTCTAGATAAGAATAATAAAGCTAAATCTGTTTTAGGAGAAGCATTTTCCAAAACATAACTGTAGTCTTAGTCGAAGCCTGTTTGTCCTCTGTTAAAGTAGCTAAAAGCCATCCAGCTTTTTCCAGTGAAAAAACTAAGTTGTCAACAAAACAACAGTTATAAAAGATGTCCTGATCATTATCAGCACAATTCAAGTCAACACAATTACGGGACGGTAGATTTACACTATATAATTATGTAAAAGAGCTTTATTTTACACAATGGATCGTTTCTTTACTCTCATATGAAACTCACATGTGAGGAACTTTATTTTCTAAAAAAGACTTAAAAGTTGTTTTTTTTATTTATGAAAATGACTTGCAGGCAGATTTTAGGCACACAAATAAAGCAATGAATGTTTTGTTGAATTGAAGCACTTTTGGTGGTATTTTTGTTCAAATTTGTCAGTATTTTGCTAAATTTCTGATTTACTTTTAGATGAAATTATTGAAATGTTATTGATGTGCTATGAATACTTTGGTTCATGCTGTGAATAAAGCAATAAAAACATGATATAAAGACAAACAATAAAAATGAAAGAGAAAATAGAACAAAAAATTTATATAGACAAACAAAAAACAAATGTGCTGGTTAGCAAGGTCTAAGTTAAATAAGTAATACAAGCAGTTGGAAATCATGGAATTCAGAAAAATCCAAATAGAAAAAAAATAAAACAAAAAATTTTATATAGATATAGATTTCACAAGGCTATATAGGACCTGAACACCAGTCATTGAGATAACAATTAACTCCTGTCCATCAGCTAAAGATTGGATCAAACTGGGTCATGCAACGAATAGCAAGAAATCTACAAAATAATGGCTGAAAACAAATCAGGGTGTTGCAATGATCCAAAGTCCAGACCTTAATCTGACTGAAATGCTGTTACAGGACCCGAAGAGAGCTGTGCAGAAATTAATCTTTACAAACCAATCAATAAACCGAAGCAATGCTAAAGCAACTGAGGCAATGTTGTAAAAAGGAGTGGGCTAAAAATCTTCTAAAATGATGAGAGAGACTGTTATTGTTGCCAAAGGGGGTCCTGCAAGCTGCTGAGTCATGGGATGGAGTTAGTTTTTCACACGCACCATTTTGGTTTCATTTTAGTTTAATAAATAATGTTTTGTTTAGTTTTTCTTTGCTTACTTGAGGTATAGACTTGAATAATTTTAGAATCTTGTAAAAAAAACAATTCTTTTTTTTTTCACACCCTAATATGTGAAACCCTCAAATCAAAAGATGGTGTGTGTTCATTTCCCCATGACTGTACAACTACATTATTGTTAAGTTTTTTTTTTTCTCTTAAGTCCACCTTCTACATGTAATATGTTCTTACAGACATCCGAGGCCTTCGTACCTGGTTGCACAAGGCTGCAGCTCTTGGTGCCTGGAGCCCTCAGCACCATGACCTCACCCTGTGGTCACTCTCTGCTGTCACTCCAGTGGCAACAACCAAGTCATGCGCTACACACAAGACTCCGCTCACTTAAAGGCTCATTCTTCTCAAGCTGTTGTTATCCCCGCCCCCTCTTCAAGCGGTTTACAATCAATTGTTGTGAAGACGTTGCGCTCGTATTGAGATTTTTCTTACACTACACTACCGCCGCAGAGCCAGCAGATGGGGGAACTGAGCGCCACGCGATTGCCCCTGTGTGCAAATTGTGTGGTAATTTATTCTGTCTGGAGGCTTTTCCCATTATCTTGATGCCAGTGTCATCTCTTTTCTTCCACACCTGTGATTCTGAAGCTGGAAGTTTAATGGAGGCACAGTCAGGCAGGCTGTCACAGTTCAGCCTCTGAAGTTCAGTGCTGCTGGGCCTGGTTCTGTTGGGAATACAAGGCAGGGCAGGACTCAGGCAACTGCGCTGCCAAGATCATCACAGGTTCTCCTCCCCAGGCTCATTTCAACATTAGATGGCAGTTGCCTTGTACAGTAAGTGGCTGATTAATAGCCTAAATAGGGGAATGTCTCCCAGTGAATGTAGGAGAGTTAAAGGGCTAAGGAGTGGGGGTTTGGGGGGAGACAGCTGTCATCCACACGGATCTGCAGCTGACGAGCTATATGCCACATACTGAGACTGCAGCTGACTCGCTGAATAGACAACATTCTGGATTGTGAGGCAAACACACGAGCCTGGCTTGTTTCCACGTAGAATACCTCCCAGCAGCATGGCTGCACACTTACCGTGCTTCTTCACTGTCACTTGTAGTTGGAAATGGAGCACAGCTGTCCGAGACTATGATACCCGTTAGGAGGACAATTAGTACTCATATATCATAGATGAATAGATTAGGTTCATAAAACATGTATGAAGGCCATCTCTGGTCATACACAGAGTCCTTCCTCTATTCTAAACAGCTTCTACTGTCCATGATTTATGTTTTGGCATCCTGAAAATAAAACACTGTTCATACTTTGTGTTTCATTTCCTAATTACAATTTTTGTCTAAAAAACCAACAAATGAAAACCATTTTTATTTTAAATATATTCACCCCAGAGCATAAAGATGTGGCAAGTGAGCCAATATGGAAGCCAGTCAGTGAGAGGTTTCCTTTGTGTGTCTTGATTGGATTTGTCACCGCATCTGCTTAAGAAACTGCAAGACATTTTAATTACAGCCAATTAACAACATGTGATCAAGCGCCTTTTGATAAACGCACAGGCTCACCGAGGAGCTTTTTTTTTAAAAAAAAACAGCAGTATAGTCGAGTTTGGCTTTGTGTGCCCAAGCAGGGGGGAAAAAATAAACTGCAGGCTTAAGGCTGCCACCATCCACTTATCGGCTTGTTGCTGGTGTTGTGGGGGGCATCTGGGAGCAGCTCCTTTTGCTGCATGGGATGGCGCTTTGGGGCACACTGGAGGCCAGAGGCCATCACAAACCATGTGTGTGTATAACCCAGATGCTACGAAGAGGAGGAGGTCAAAGCAGGGGGGAGGAGCACAGCGGGACAGAGGCCACGGTGTCAGACAACAGGCCCACACTGTCTGACGTTACAAAATGTTGCCCCAAGGGACCGCGGGTGTCCAGATTAGCTAAAAGACGTCTTTGAAGACGCATAAAAGCCTCTGTCAGAAGATTTTAATATCACATCTGAGTGATGGAAAATATGAATGACCACAGTGTGAATCTCAAAGGAAATTGAAAAAGAATGTAGATCAGGGGAGGGAAAAAATGAAAGGAGGGGGGGATACATCAACAAATGAAAAGAAGGCTTTAGGCCAATAAAAAAGATATAAAAAACAAAACCAGAACTGTCATGTAAACAGTACAACTACACACACAGAAAAAAAAATAAAGTGATCCTCTTAAAATACAACATTCATCAATAAGTGGTTAATTAGACAATTGTTTTGTTTTCTAAATGTTTTTTGTCAAAAATAATAGAAATTTATAAAGCATGGGCATTTTAAAAAGTTCATTTTATTTTTTAGCCTCTCAGAAGAGGCTAAATCCAAGTTGCAGTCACGGCCTATGATTAGTGAAGCCATGGCCATTCATTTTATTTATTCACCTTTATTTAACCAGGCAAATCCTATTGAGATCACAGATCTCTTTTTCAAGGGAGGCCTGGGCCTGAAAGCAGCCTAAACATGCATGTTTTTGGACTGAGGGAGTGATCATATCTGTGGCAATTGACTCTATCTGCAGATCTGAGACGCTCCAGCTTATCACGCTCAATCCAATTTACTAAACATGTAATCACATCACTTATCTGGCTACATACCACATGTCTGTGTGAGACATCAACAGATGTCGAGAGCTGGATGGTGCACATTTTTAACCAGTGTACAGCACAAACACACCACATAATCTGTGTGGTGCAGACAGACTCCACTCTGAACCAAAACGGCCTGAAGTCAGTAACTCACTGGGATGCAAGTGCTGGCCACAAGTTGGAGACACAACACTGCGAGAAAATGTGAATCTTTTCACTTGGAATCAAGGCAAATTCCCACATCTACGATTGTTGTAAGAATGTTACCCAAACTTCCAGCAGCATTTGGGCAACACTAGAGATGGGATTTATGGCTCTTTGAAGGGATCCGGATTTTGCAGACCCGTTACTTTCAAAAAGCTGTTCAAAAAAGCCAGTTTTTGGGCAATACTGCCGGTGAGTAGTAGTGTGCAAATTTTTGACACTTGTAACTGCCACTTGACAATTGCAACAATATCATGCAACGATGCTGTGATAGTTCTGTGTGACAAATCTGGACCACATAAATACAGGTCTTCTCCTCTATCCAGCAACCATTTTGTCATAAGACATCAAGTGATATGGATCTCAGAGAAGAAGTGTAGAAGCTACTGGATAAGGAGCATGATGCAGCATGTCTTCTTGCTGCTGGTGCATGTAATCTTCAGATCTCACTGTTGTCTCTATTCAGTCACAGTTCAGTTTCATAGGTTGTCAATCACTCAGAGTTGTCTCACATTTCTTTCACTTTCTGACTTAGGGTGGGAGACCAGTTGGGAACTCAAAATTGTAGAAAAATTGTCAATTTTCAGTTGCAGTCTCACTAAATTTTAAGTGTTTGTGACCAAGCAACCAGCAAACCGTGCAGCTGCATTTTGAGCCTATTTTCACGTGTTTGCAGGGATACAAGACAAACAACCATTCACTCTCTCACTCACACAAGGACAATTTTAGAGTTAGCAATTAACCTAACATCCATGTTTTTGGTCTGTGGGAGGAAACCGGAGTACCTGGAGTAAACCTACGTGAGCACAGGGAGAACATGCAAACCCCACCCAGAAAGGCTTCTCTTTTAATGCACATTTATAAAAAAATAAATAAATATAACTTCTCGAGACCCTAAATTGTAGTGACAATGGCTTTATGCATCAAAATAATTAATTCTGTTCAGCTTAGACCTGTGGCCTTTATTCAGGGAGAAAAACAGGTCTTGTTGCTAGGTTTTAAAGTATTTTTCTATTTAAATGTTTAAATACAATATTTTCATGTATTATTTTACTGTTAATTGTTTAGATTTTTTTTTTTATGTTTGTGAGGTTCTTGGAGGCGGCCCTGCAAAACTGTATTGTAGGCCATGAGCATTATTCATTGTCTATTTCCACCACATTGTACTCACCTAGACCCGCTTTGTATCCACCTTTGCAGCCGCCTCAACCATTATGATTTCATCTATGGGCGTGATGAAATGAAGATGTGAAGATTTTTACCAGTTTTTAATCATTTATAATCTGTGTACTTTTTAGACCTGGAGATTCAGAGCTGTAGTCTCTGATGTTTTCTGTCGAGCTCTCACGCAGGTGTCAAAATGTAGCTGTAGCGCTTTAGAATTCATGGAAACTAAACTGAGAAGAGTTTAAGACCAGTTTGAGACTCCTGCATGACATGAGAGTGACGCAAGAACACTGAGAACCCTTAAGACTGTTTTGAAACATTTTGGAAACTCCCTCACAAACTATTTATAATTAGTGATTTGATTTGTGATTTTTTTTTGGAATACTTGCCCTAGACCTGCCACTATTCTGCTAAACAAACCCTTCCATCCTGCTGTGTGAATATAAAAGCTGTGGGCTAAAATCCTCCCAAGACTCTGCCGTTGTAGGAGCTCTAACATAAAGAGTCATGATGGAAAGGGAATGTGAGTTCACCGGGAGGTCAAATAAAGCTTGTAGAGCAAAAAGGCTCAGAAAAGGACATTTGTTTCAGCTTTCCTGCCACTAAAAAGTCCAACTCGGAACATTTATGGTTTATTGACATTTTGAACAGCTGCTACACTGAAGCTGGGGAACATTCCTCATTGCTTTTTTAATATTCCAAAGGTTGCAAAACACACCATGTGCAAACAAACTACATTCTGTTTAAATATTCAAAAAGTTGCTGTAAAGACAAAAAAGGTTTCCCAATTTGTTTTGCACATGCTCTGCAGCCCAGACAGTTTTATCGAAATGTTCCAGAAGGGGCTATCTACACAAGCACAAATAAGTCAGACTGGAGATTGTCTGCTGCCAGCTCCTTAATTCAGTCAGAATAATATCCATCTGTGAAACAAACAGGAGTCACTGAGTGATTCATTTTAAGCTGAAAGCCTCTGATCTGCTCCTTTTATAACACCTGCACGCAACAAAAGGCAGACCGAAAAACTTTGCAATAAGAAAGTGAAAAGCATCAACAATTTAGCAGCTGCACGAATTAAAAGACTTACATAAAGTAATCGGAAGCAGAAAGAGATGATAACAAAGCAGGACAGACGCGTCAGTGTTGTTTTCTGCTTTCTCCTGATGGCAACATAAGTGTCTTCCAATCATAAGGTTGTATTAAATACATTGTAGATTTAAAAGCAAAATGTATGTAACTGCACAGTAAGAGAAAATATTTCTATTTTTCCATTTCTATTGAATTTAGTCTAATTATTGATGGGTCCTGTTTCGATAAGCAGTCAAGTTATTTCAAGCTGTCAGTATTCAGATGACGATCTATTTAAATGGGGTATTAATATCACTGAGGCATGCCTCATTTCAGCTCCTCAACCACCTGGACGGAAAGTTTCAGAGGAAACACATTTTTAACCCCTTTTAGTTTCATCAATATTATTAGAAAATTCCTGTTTATTCAATACGTGACTGTTTATTGGGAACTAATGGAACAACTTGTTAATTCTATGTAATATAAAATAAGTGAAGTAAAACAGAAGGGATACTTTTCACAGTCAGTCGGTTTGCTGTCAGCTTTATAAAACTTAGCTGCAATTAAGATGCTATTTTATTTATTATTCTGCAACTTGCCACATTTCTAAAACGTCTTCAAAGCAAATGTCTCCCATCATACAAACTGATTAAACTTGGATTGCTTGCATAGTCCACATTTCACTTGCCTAATTTATTTCCTTTTGATCAGCTTATCTCTAATTTCTAACCACCAAACTTGTCTGAAAAACAGTTAAATAGAGTACTGTGCAAAGGTCTTCAGCTGTTCCTCATTTTTTAAAATGTTTTCCTTCCAAGCAGTGAGACTTTCTTTTATTTTTTTTAGTGTTCTAGGTCAATGGTTCGTCAGATTTTCTAAGAATCTACCCAGAGTTGTGTCAACACAAAACATGATTTAACAAAGAACCAATTTTAAATTCTTCAGGCTCTTTACGAGCAGCCTGTCACAAAGACACAATTTGTTCACATTTCTTTAGTTGAATCTATGAAGAATACCAAAGGTAATACTGAGCGTACAGTAGATGATCAGCTGAAGGATGCTGCATCTCTCAGGTCCTGTTTCAGGTTTTTGATGATCCTGTTTTTTTTTCAGAGCTGTTCAGATGTTCATTTCCTCTTTTGCTCTCTACTTGTTCAGTTTCCTCATTTTGTTTTAGTACACTGAAGAATATTGTCATGGTTAGGCACAATACAAGGACCAAACAGAAAATAAGTGCCAAATCAGCCTAAATCCAAAAGCAAATACTTTGAAAGACCCTCAGAAAGCCAGAAGAACAATTGATCAAGAATGATTTAAAATATTTGATATTATATAAGTATAATAATAGTATAAAATAGTATAGTATAATAGTATAAATAGTATAAAAAAGTCAAACTTTTACATAGTTCTGTAATACTGCATTTGCAAAAAAAAAAGTTGTTCCCTTCTGACATCCATCTTTGTTCTGACCACCACCACCCTCCCCTGAGGAAACTGGGTATCATCTGTTCTCCAAGTGCGCTTGACACCTGTTACTGCTCCCTGACCACAGCCTCCATATCAGCTTTCCAGTCCAGTTTACTGTAACACCAAACAACATTGTGACATCATTTATCTCAGGCTGATGATGGCTCACTGTGGCTGAAGAGGGTCGTGTTACTGACAGAAAAAGTGCTCGCTTCGAATGCCTCTGTAAATGTGACAAACATGCACAAGACTGAAACAATATTGTAAACAGAAACACTGAAGTTAATGAAATAAAACTGACTTTTGCTTGTTTGGATCATCCATCCATTCATTCTTTTTAATCAGCTTGTTCCTGTTTGGGATAATAGGCAGCTGATGGCTATCTCCAGTGATCATTAGGTGAGAGACATTTTACACCCTGAGCAGGTCGTCAGTCTTGTCCAGATCAGTTTGGTGTTAGAAATTTAGAAGCCTTGTGGCCCGAGGATTGAAGTTGTTGCACATTCTGGCTGTTCTTGATTTTAAATGAGCAACATTTTTCAGAATGTTCATAAATTGAACGACTTGTAACAACAGGAAGCCCAGGAAACTCATCTGAGTTTCTGATATTTCTCACCACTTCCAGATCCAGGACACTCAAGTTCGACCTCTGTTTATACAAAACGTTGTAAGTCCTTCCAGCTGGATTACTGAGTCAAAGATACTGCTATGAAGCCAGGTTTCAGTCAATAAAACAACACAAGTCTCCCATTTCATGCTGCTTGTGCAACTGCAGATGTATGTACTCCACCCAAGAAGTGGACATTGATGAGAAAAGTCAATGGTCATGTAAGTCTGTGCTGTTTAGCTTTAAGTCATGTCTTGATCCTGCATTTGCGCCATTAACATCTTCTAGAACATGTTAATGAGGGGGTTCTTTTTTGTCAGTCCAAGAAAGGGGGCTCTAGAGAAAAAATTGGTAATCACTGTCCTAGAACATTGTTTTCTGTGTGTCCTCTCCTGGCTCACTAGCTGCCTTCTCAGCAGTTTGTTGTATAGTCATGGTACAAGTACCACTGGTGGTATTCAGGATTCCTCTAAAGTCGGAAACGTAGTTGTTCATGCTTTTGTGAGTCCATGTAGGTAACTTGTTTGCGAGTGCACACTCTTGTGTTCATATTTCAGCAGAATCAAAACATTGCACTCAGGGGTCTAGTCTTCATTACAACCAAAGGTGGGGATGATGTGCCTATTTGTTAACTGTCTTTTCTGTCTGTGTCTGTTTGACATAGTTTTTGTGTTCTTGTGGTCCCTGAGTGATACATTCAACTCCTTCAACAGTATTTCCACTAAACAAGCGTTCGTGTTGCTTTTCTTCTTCTCGTGGTTTGACCAGTGGTCTTGTTTGACTGTTGTATCTTTGGTGAAAGAGGTCTGTATGCAACACGCACGAGCAACATAATCACAAAAAACTGGGCAGCAGATGCTTGTTCACCAAGGGGGCTGGCAGTGTAAAGATTGGGTTTTGTTTTTGTTTTCTTTTGGATTTATGTTGCACTTGTTTCCTTGTTTGTGCCTTGTTCCCTGTGCCTCAGTCAGTATTCACTTCCCTTCTGTTTGCCCCTGATTGTCTGCCACGTCCATCTTCACCTGTCAGTTATTGTAATCACTCACCTGTGCCCACTACCCATAATCATCCCCTGTGTTTAAAACCTGGTCATTTTCTCCATCACCCCGCTGGATCATTGTTGTGTTTCTTGTTCTGCTCCTTGCCCTACCTTGCCATGCCCTGTTCCTTTGTTTGGATTAATCTGTTTGTTTAAATTAATAAACTAGTTTCCTTTTAAAGATGATCTTGCGTTCTGGGATCGCCTCTGTCTCCCCTCGCCATGACAGGCAGACCTTAGCGAACAGATACAGATGGCAGTATTTACGACACATCAGAGTGGACGCTGAAAGCAAAAATAAAGCAGGTTTCTGTCCTAAGGGTACTCAGAAGAAATTTAGGCATCAAATATTTACAAGTTAAATTACAAGGTAATTAAGTGTCATAAACTGAACTGTGATAGAACGCTAAAAAGCAGAGATTGCCAATAAAATAAGTGGTTCAAGCTAATTATGACCTTGGCTCCAAACTGAAACTACTCAAAACAAAAACGCAGAGGAGAACATTTTGGGAGCCCATTTCAAATAATGAGTGGGCGATAGTTCACCGATATGTTAGTGGCTCCTAAAGTAGAACCAGTGAAGACAGAGTGCGGGACCTGTGAGCAACAAAAGGTGAAAATCAGGGAGAAAAAATTTGATTCAAACTATCTCAAATTTGTATTTAGTTGTCATGAGGTAGAGGAAGAGCCAAGACCACCATGTTTGTGGTGAGGTTCTCAGCACTTAATGCATCACAACTTAAACTGTACCTTTCAAACAGGGTTAGGGATTTAACCAGTTTAATCATTTATGTCAGGTATAAATATAGTTTGTAAGCTTATACTACTGTTTGCAATGTTTGTCACAATAGGTGGCACTTGAAGAGTTTATTTTTCAAGTGATGTTATAAAAAGTTTGAGAGCCACTACTGCATAGCACCTCCTTTGTAACATAAAGTGTAAACTCTTCCTCAAACAGTTCCTCTTTATTGCCAGAAACAGCTCTTAGCATATGTAAACTGAAACATGTACTTTTCCCTGAAGCCGAAGCACTTGCTGCATCTTTGTGCACCGTCAATTTCAAACTCAAATTTAAATGGTAAATGGCTTGCACTTGTACAGTGCTTTATCAAGTCCAAGGACCCCAAAGCGCTTCACACTATAATCATTCACCCATTCATCCACACATTCAAACACTGAATAAAAAGAACAAAAGCTTTAAAAAAAGAACAGGCTGAAAATCCAGAATGGAAGAGGGTTCATTTCTTGAAATACAGCGTTACCTCTGACACGGTTTCTTTTCTTCACCAATCTCATGTTTTTTCCTTGTGGTTTAACTAACACTCAGACCAGTGTTTATGTCAGGGAGTTCAGTCTGGCCTTTCTGAGCAGAGCAGCAGGGTGCTCTGTTTTGGTCCACAGGGCAAGCGATAATGACTTCACACACCTTCCTGCTCCTGTACACCCAATAAGTTCCAATAATGAAGGTGACAGCAGCTGGATGATTTCTGTCTCTCTGAACCGCTGGTGATAGGAGCTATGAGCTGCTATCGTGTATGAACTGGTGAGTATGTGTCACAATCAGTCCAAGTGTGGTCAACTATGAACTCAATTAAAAGTCTCAGTTAATAGTGGGTGAATAACCTGTAACCTACTGATATTGCACAGAAGAAATAACCTATAAATATAGGAAAAACATAGGAATGTAAAAAATAAAAATAAATATATAGCACAACTACTCAAGATGAAAATGACGTGGGTGGTTGCCAGACTCAGAGCATATTCAGAGAAATCTGAATTTTCATGTATCATCCCTTCTGGCAGTAAATGTGTGAAACATCCACATGGGGTTTTACGAGCTGAGCACTATTGATCACCGTGGATATGAGCCTGCAGGGTATGTCTGCTGCGGAAACACCGTTGATTTTTCCAGACTCAAGACCATGAACCTCGTTTTGAGCCTGAGAGGGTAATAATAGTAGCTTAGGCCCAGTCCCCCCCCCACACACACACACACAACATAAAAACCCATCCCTCTCGCTCCTCTCATTTACCTTACACACATTCGCTGAGTGGGGAGTCTCATTCTGATCATTACAATCAAGCTTTTAAGCACACCGTCTCTAGCACAGTGTGCGATGTGTGTATTTAGGAGGAGAACTCAGAGTGATCACAACAGACAGGTGGATAAATGGAGGAAGGTGTACAAGCAGTGGCAGTGACCACTTCTCCTCCACCTCTCCAAAACCTCTCAGGCAAGTCAACAGCATCACAGACAGAAAGAGAGCAGCGGTGGAGGGCTTTGTTTTGTTGTTATTTTCGTGTTCTCATCCTCACAGCAATTATATAGCAGTCCGAGAGAGCCCTCAAACGAGGAGGTGGAGGAGATAGGCATACATATAGGCATACTTTGGAGTCTAAAAGTGCACAGATGTGTTAGGTTCAAGCTCAGCCTGAGGTAACGAGTGAACCCAGCAGAGGAGAAGGGCTCCATCGCTTGGATCTGGAATCAGACGTATGTCTAACCTGCACAGTTCACAGTAGAATAATGTACTGACTGTTTTACTGCCAGTATTGACAACAATAGGCTTTATGTCATTTTATAGTTCCACAATTATCTATTTAATCATAAATTAGTTTTATTATCGCCCACCACCGAAGGTGGAGCAGTAATTATTTTGCCCGTGTCTCTGCGTGTGCATGTGTCTTTGTTTGTCTGTACTGTTATATCTCATGAATCAACTGATGTATTTTAAAAAAAGAAATCAGAAGGTAATCACTGGATGTGCATCTACAGCTGATTAACTTTTGAGGTCAACCAGATTCAAGATGGTTGCCACAAGAAAACCATCTTAGCAAACACAAAAAATGGTTTTAAGTCAGCCAATTTTACAGATATTGAGCTAGAATTCGGTATGTTTGTAGATGAGACTGATCCTCAACTTATAGTGCTAACTGATTACTGGAGCTACTTTATGTTAACCACTGAATGTTCAATAACAGTAAGCTGAGACTAGAAGACTGATTTAAAAAAGTGCTGGATCCAGATCAATATCAAAAATTATTTTCTTCCAGGTTGGGCCATGTCCCATCTGTGTGCAATTTTTTAAGCACCACCATCAATATCTTTTTGAGTAAATAAACTGAAAGTAACCCAAACCAACCATGTAACCTCCTTGGCAGGAGTAATAAAGCTTTTGTTTGTGCTAGCAGATAGACTGGATTTCACTAAAAATAAATAAAATACTGTAGGTTGCCTGTGCCACGCAGTAAAACAGAGGTTAGTAATGTTGCCTCAAAGCACAAAGGTCTTGTGCTTTGAGGCAACATTTGACTCCTGGCTGGGGCCTTTCTGTTACGTTCTCCCTGTGCATACAAGGGTTTTCTCCAAAGGCTCAATTTTCCTTCCACAGTCCAAGAACACACTAAAGTGTCCTTAGATCTCTGTCTGACCGCTGGAGATAGGCCCCAGATCCAAGCAACCCTGAACAGGATCAGGTGGCTATAGGACACGGATGGATGGATGGATGGATGGATGGATGGATGGATGGATGGATGGATGGATGGATGGATGGATGGATGGATGAATAGAAAAAAAGGGTAAAAGTGGCCAATGACATTTTACTGGCAATGTCAGCATCAGTCAAGATTCAGCTATTAAAAGTATTGAGTTACTGTGATGAATTTACAGATTGATAGGAGTAGAAAATGTAACATAATTTTTAGAAAACAAGAGTAATTATTAGTTCTTCTAGTAATCTAATTTCCACTGAACCTTTCATTGCAATTTGCTGTCAGAAACATGACATTTACCAACCAGTGGTTTTAAATTGCAGAAAAAAGGGTGACATGTTAGCACAGAAATAATAATATTTCAAATAAAAAAGCTGATAAAAAAGATGTTTTATTTGGGTTTATTCTAATTCTGACAGATTTTAGTTGTCTAGTGAAAACAATTGTTTCTACGACATGTAAATGATAATAAATTACTAACCAGTGGCTTCAGATAATGTGTAAAGGTCTTTGCACAGGGAAATACCACCCCCTGGTAAAAATGTGATTTATATCCTGGTAACATTCCCCTGAGACACAGGGCTTTTACTCTGAAGATCTTGGGTCAATAGCTGCTGATGCACATGAGTAACCTTTAAAATGTCTACTGTGAAATGCATACATAGTGAGGTTGGCTGACTGCTGCGTTTTGGGATAATTAGGTCTGCAAACTGGAAAAAATCTTTTCTTAAATCTATTTTAGCTTGATTTAATGTATTCTCTTTTATCAAAAAAAAAAAAAAAAAAACATCCCAGAGGAGTTTCCAGCCATCAAAGAGTCACTTCACATAGCTGGTTCTTGTGTTTTCTTCTGTATTTTGATAGGATTTAAGCAGCCAAAGGAACACAGAGGATCAACAGGCCTTTTCCATGGGCTCAACTCAGCCCTACTCAGAGTCTTTCCACTGGTTGGTCCTAACTGCGTTCAGCTCGATTCTTAGAATGTATTCTGCTGAGGTTCTATCTAAGCGAGCCAAGCCGAGCTGAAGATTTGACGTTAGCAGGCTGCAGGCTGCAGGCTGCAGGCCATGGATTGGTCAGAGAGTGATGTCCATTATGAGAGTGTCTCCTTCAGAAGAAACCCACCATTTTTAAAACCTTGCAACTGCAGCATTCGTTTTTGTTATTTACTTAAGAAAAAAAAATCTATAATATATCCATTAAAAAGGCAACACGTAAACCAACACTGTGGTACTATGAGGAAGTGCAGACGATTCAGTGCTTTTTGGCTGATGACAGCATTCAGACGGAGCTAGACCAAATGGACTCAATTTATGGGCCCTGACCGCCAGAGGGAAGGTGGTCTCAACTCGGAAATGGCATTTTTGAAAACTGTAGCAGAGAAAAGTTAGTGTTTTTTGACTTTATTTTACTTCTTTACCCATTGGTGGTACGTTTTGAGTCGCTGCACCTGTCCACATTGAGGCAGCACTCTGTTATTTGGAAAACCACTGAGACCATGTAGAACCGAGTTAGCTCAAATTAGGGCAAAGCAATTCGTGCTGATTTGATTCGAGCTAATATTAACTTCAGCCACACATGAAATAGCCAAATCCCTCAGAAATACAAAAGCAAAAGTAATTTCTTCTCACTAGATGAGGTAATTCCCTTGTACCAAATCTGCAAGGTTTAAAACACATAATGAATCTGAAAATGTTCACCGTGCTCAGTGTTTTGTGAAACTAAAGTCCAGACTCTTTGTTCAAATCAGGATGTCCTGTCTGAGAGGACAAAGCAGACGTGAAACAAGAAAAAAAAGTAGTGTCGGTTTACTGCTGAGCTTCTTTACGGCCAGTGAGGAACTGATTCCTGTTGACATAACTTTGACGACAGCGAGTCAAGTTTGCAGTGATCGTGCCACAGAAATCACCCAAGGAACTGACGGCATTTACAGCAAACAGAAATGCAACGAGAGCTTTACTGTGAAAACATTTCAAACATAATTGTTTCATTGTTTAAGCAGACTCCACTCAGCTGTTTGCCTATATGCGAGGACCTGGATTGATTTAAACTGTTAGTCCTATAGATTACTGGTGACCCACAAACACTCTGGTGTCTGACTCTGAATTAGGCCTCAAGCAACAAGCCTGAAAGGCCAGGTTTACAACATTTCTCTAGTTCCAAACACCAGCAGTCATTTTGTTTCCATTCATTCTCAGTAATACTTATTCATCAAAATAGAAATTCTTCTTGTTAGGATCGCCGTTGTTCAAGATGAATAGCTAAACGAAGGCCTGTTTTTATTGTATTTGTTTTTTCCAGACTATTACATTTCTTTCTCAAAAATGACACAGATTAGCCAATATTAAACCTGAAAAACTGTTAAAAAAAAAAAAGAGGCCCTTGTTTGGCTAGCCATTAGCCTAGCCAGGATGAAGGCTTCTGCTCTTTTCTCCATCCTTTGTGCTCTATGATTGACGTCACGACTGATAAGGATACTATTAAAAACTATTTGATAGTCATCCCGTCAAATATGACCAGACTATCCTCTTAAGTGATAAGTTTACTTTAGCTATAATATATGCATTTCCATTTATCAAGGAGGTTGTAGCACTAATGTGCCTTAAACTAACTCTTTTGTATTTTTTGTACAAAAGTTCATGAGTATTCCTAAAATACACTGAGGCAACGAGCAATTGTTGCTTTGCAAAAAAAGAAAAAAGCCTAATTTTTCCATTTTAGCTTTAGCTAACTGTAGTTTAGTATGTAGCAGTAACCGCTGTCCAGTTTCTGCCGATCAAGTTAAATTCATTAAAATGATTGATGTCTTCTGTTATAAAGTAAGCTCCCAGATTTAGTAAAAATTATGGTATTGTAAAAAAAAAGTCAAGAATTAAAAGCTCCTTCTGTGTTAAAATTGTCCTTAAATCATTTTGTGTCGCTATCATTGATATTAATATCCTGATGGGATATTGTGAGAGCCTGCGAGATGCAGTAGTGCACAGATGAGGTCGACCCTCAGCTACTACTACAAAATTTAGCTCACTATCCGTAAAACTGACTGAGTTGCAAAGTTATGAACATTGTGTTGGCTAATGTCAATTAGCTGTGGTGGCCATCTTGAATATGAGTAAGTATGAAAGTTAATCAGTTGTAGATGTACATCCATTGATTACATTCTGAATGTTTCATTAAAATTCATTCAGTGGTTCATGAGATATTTTGCCAACAGACAGACAAGGTTGATACCAGCAATTAATGCTAAGTTTTAAGCAAAGATATTGCATAATGTTTAGTGCTTGAAGTATATGTTGGGGGTAATACTCAACTAGTAAAGCATCAAATTTTAGCAAAATATCTGTAAAATTGACTGAGTTTCAGCCATTTTTGTGTTTGCTGAGGTCAGAAGGCTGTGGTGGCCATCTTGAATTGGGTTGACTCCAAAAGTTAATTAGTTGTAGATGTTCATCCAGTGATTACGGATTGTGAGTTTTAATGAACTCCATCCACTGGTTGAGGAGACATTTTGCTAACACTACAAACAAATGAACATACAAACAGCTACATAAACACAGGCAGACTCCCATTGAAACTAAATTACCAGCAAAAATATGTTCTGTATGACAGGAATTTTTCTTTTTAAAACACCTGCAGTACCGACATTTCAAAGCTCCTATGAACATTATTCTGATGTGTTTTATAATGCTAAAACAAAAAGTGTTAAATACAATAGCTCACTGGGGTCTTTAGATTTGCATCTATTGTAACAGACTCTGTCGGAGTTTGGTCTTTCTGGGAAAAAGGACATTTCCATACATAACCAGTCTGGCCTGAACAGCAATGCAAGTGCTGAGCTGCACAAACCAGCAGGGCAACTTCATCAGATAGCCTCCCTGGCACTAATCTGTGCAGAGAGAGTCATAATGACACGGTGTGGGAAAGCCACATCACATCAGCATGAAAAATGCTGACGAACAACTTCTCACACTACAAACAGGGCTTTGAGGAGAGGTGGGAACACGCCTTCAGCTCAGGTCACACCGCTCACGTTGTCGTCCCGTTTACACTTTCCTGGACGCCCTCGTGGATAAAGGCTCCCTGACTGGCAGATGAGTCCTGTGTGGCGGACTGAGCAGCGGCACTGGAATATTCCCTTCTAGCTCGACTGAATCACAAATGCTGAGCGCTCTGAAAGCAGAGGAACATCCCAGACTAAGGCCAAAACACAAATGCAGCGCCGCCTGCGTCCGGCAGAGAAAGGGAGGCACATGTTGCTGTTGTGAAACACAAATTCAATATAGTCACCTAAACAAAGCAGTCCTGGTGCCTTTGTTCTGGATCTTTCACACACTTCCTGCTGCTGGGCTTCTGACGAATGAAGGGCACAAGCAGGCACCTTCTCACTGTACCAGACTAAATCAGCTCCTATTTATATTTCGAGCAGTGGCTCAAAAGTAATTTTTTTTGTTGTTTTTTTAGTGTGTGTGTGTGTGTGTGTGTGTGTGCCAAACCCAGCAACACATGAGTCCGAGGTGACACAAGACCCGTACAGGATATCACATGCCTCCCTATCTATTGTTTGTTTTGTCCAGGAAACAGGATATTCACACAGAGGAGAGCCAGCAGCTGACCACAGCAGGGTAAAAACCTGTGCTGCTGACGGCTGCACCACGCCACTCCACTGCCTTAAACCATATTTCTGAGTAACTCCAACACACCTTTCTAATGGGTCAGAGAGACACTTGTGTTGACATGTCAACACCTGGCTGACACTCAGCCAGCAGCAGTCAGGTGACTTGCAGGCTTTACTTTATGGGATCTATAATCACACTTATGGTATTTTTATTTTCTTTTTAAGTTATTTATTTTAAGCTACAGACTTTTTAAATGGCGTTTTAAAAGAAGACAAATATGAGCAAAGTGTGCAGCATAAAGAGGGAAGACAACAAAAGAAAACACCTGGCTACCTGGAAGGCGATCAGCAGTCTTTTCTTTTTTGTTTAGTGTTAAAGCGGACAGAAAAAGCAGCTGGGTACGAAAGCGACTCTCACCTTCTGTCTTTTGTTGTGATCTGATCGCACTTTTATTGTCTTGCCAGCCGGCGCCGGGCGGTCACTCACACACAAAAACCCTCGGCTCTCCTCCGGAACATGACGGCTGCTGGCTGCGGGCGAAGAGGCGCTCCGGCGGAGCTCATCGGAGGCGGAAACGGGGAGACCAAACAGAGTCCGACAGGGAGACAGAGACAGAGACAGAGACAGAGATGTGTTGCCTGTTCGGTTAAAAAAAAAAAAAAAAAAAAAAAACGATCCCGGTCCAGGCAGGAGGGGAGGGGAGGGGAGGGGGGTACCCATCCAGCCACACTCCCCGCCTCCTCTCAGATGGGACACTTGAATGTCCCTCTGCTGCTCCGCTGCCGGCCAATAGGAGAGCTGCCCGCTGCCTGATAGGAGGACAATCTAAAAAAGGAGAAATCCAATCTAGCTGGGAAAATGGTTGACATTCAGTCCTTTATGTTTAAGTCCTCATAGGTAATTGTGTAAACAGACCAGAAACTCCAACAGGTGCTTCATCCTCCAGCTTCTCAAAGAACAAGAAAGTTGGATGGATGTGGTTAGTTCAGCTCCTGGTGAAAATTACAACCAGAAGTCTGGAGACTGGCTGTGGAGGTAATGTTTTGAAGAGGACCACCAGAAACACAACCTCCTCACTGTCCAGTCGCCTCCCGCTGTCCGACCTCCACCGGCCACCTCTAGCTGTCCGGATGGGAAACTTCTTGAAGACTGTGTGACATCATTGGGGCTTAACTGAAAGAAAAATATGAAAACTCATTATTTCTATATTTTATTTCATTTTCCCTCTAAATTATAACCTAAAATGAATATTTCAGGCATTTTCAAATGAGGGTCTGTGTAAAAATTATGAACCACTAATGTCTTACCCAGTGGCGTCACAAGACCTGTTTTAGCCCCCCTAAAATGTTTTCAAGCCCCCCTAAATAATTTTGGTGTAAATTTTTTTTTTTTTTTACAAAAATTCAATATAATGTGGCCAGAATATGAGTTTAAATAAATAACCATATATTATTTCATTATTAACTCAAATATATGATCATAAATCTGTCAGTTTTCTTTTTCTTTACAGTGTAAGGAAGAGATCCTTTTTGGTGTGTCGTTATCAAATTCATTCCACCTGTTCATATAGAGTACTTCCTCACCCCATGAAATCCAGTCCATGTTTTCCCTACAAACTTTGTTATCTGATCCATTCCACTTGTTCATATAACATACTCCCACACTACATGGATTCCAGTCCACGTTTTCTCTGCAACCGTGATACCAGAGTGCTAGCAAGTTTACAAGCAGAGCCAGCTAAGAGCAGCATGAACATTCAGTGAGCAGACCAGG
>NC_051433.1:23935799-23937437 GCF_001649575.2 Kryptolebias marmoratus
ATTTTTCTTGTTAAAACTGTAAACATATTTCCTGTTTGTTGATGTTCTGAATAAAAATATAATTGGTTGTTAAAATGTTTACACAGTAAGGTATCTGTTAAATGTGTCCAAAAATGTGGAAAAGCAACTCAGGTTTTGTTAGCTGTTTGAGAAATTTTGTTCTCGCCCACTATGTTTACTCACATCCTGTGCATCTCCTGGGGGCTAAGCCCCCCTTGTCCTTAAAACCTAGTGACGCCCCTGGTCTTACCTGTTGTAGATAGCTCTTTGAACAGACTCAGATTAAAGGAACAGGCCCTGTTCAGACCTTGCAGTTTATATCAGTTTTGTGTGATTCGATTGCAGGTGGTTAGGTGTCACCAATAGGTTTCACACTTGGCTGTTTAAACTCCTAATGTTTTTGTGATCTGACGTCACTTACCAGCACTTTATACAGGTACATGCAGCCACAAGAGCTATTTACTTTTGTAAGATATTATTTGTTTGTAACCTTTCTATAGAATCCTACATCAAAACGGCTGAAATATCCCATTAAGCACAATATAAACACAGTTTTTTAAATAAAAAAAAAAATAATCTGAAAGTGCTTCAAAATTACACAAACACTATGAATCCTCTCTGTGCTCTTGTCACAAGTTAGTACAGTCTTTAGTCCCAGTTTGATAAAATATAATTTATTTCTTAAATTAATTAAAAAAAAAGGAATTCACAATATTAATTATATTTCCAATTTCCACACCTTGAAATATATATTGGCATACATTATAGAGCGGAGTGAATCATCGATTGGATGTAGTGATAAATTCAGTACATTAGAATTAGTGGAGCATGTAACAGCTGAAAAGCTAGAGCTCTCGGGGCTATAACAAGGTTTACAAAAAAGCATCCTGTATTGGATTTATTGACCTGATGCTGACCCCAGATGAAGGCTAACCACTGGATGTGTTTCTCACATGTGAAACGTTGCAAAATTTCAATGACTTCCTTAAATATTGTTGCACTGTTCAAACAGAAGCATTCAAAAGTGTTTCATTTTCTCTTTAAGTGTGCATATAAAGTACAAATGTACATTTGCTTTTGAATCTTTTAGTCAGTTTATTTTCTTTTTGTCTGACATCGATGAACAGAAAAGTGAAATCTAATTACATTATGGTTTTATGCTGCAAAAACACCACGCGTCTCATTCTGCAGACTTTCCAGTTACGACCCTGTAAAGGAAAGGAGTGCCACACTGTTGTGGCATTATGATAGGATGAACAATGGAAAAACCTAGTAATCCACACAAAGTGCAGGAGAAAAGGAAGTGGGAGGGATGAAACGTTTCATATATATACATATACATTTTTTTTTTTTTCGTAAAGAAGTTGAGCACAGAGTCAGGGCAGCGACGAGGTGACGCTCCGGCTCCTATCTCAGGCGTGCACGCACAGGGAGACGAAAGCAACACATGAAGAAATAACAAAAGATGAGCGAGTCAGAGAAAAGAGCGGCTCTGATGGTTATACCTAAATGAGTCACCCCAGAGACCTCCCCCATCCCCCTCCAAACACCATTTTTGATGGTTTCTGCGAGCTGGTGATTAGGCTCACTTCAGTGCCATGTGTGCGCCATGCAGCCCAGTACCCCCCCCCCCCCCCC
>NC_051433.1:23937517-23943945 GCF_001649575.2 Kryptolebias marmoratus
ACACACACACACACACACACTGTGCCTGGCCTCAGCCTCAGCTCCTGCTGAGATTAGCCCTGTAGCTATTGTTCCCATGACACTTTGTATAAGCTATTACGACCATGCAAAGATGGCACTGAATTACTTATTTTAGAATTTTAAAGCAGGTCTATTATTGTGCTGGAATTGATGCAAAAAAAAAAAAAATCAAATTCAGATGGAAATTTTCCAATTAAAAGGAACGTCGTTGTTCGCATGACTTGAACCGATTTTTGTCTTCCGTTTGAAACAGAGTTTGAAGTTAAGACAGAAGAAGTCTCTACCTTAAAGTAAATAAATAAATAAAATGACCCGAATGATTAAAAGGAGTGGATGTTTGTTGGTTCAGAAGGAGGAAACAAAGTAACAAGAGGATTATGTTCTGCTTGTGGAGCAGATGTTAACGCGGCGAGGTCTCCCCTCCTGAGAGAGGCCCCTGACGGACACAGTCTCGCTGGCCCATTGCCAGTGTGCATCCTGTCCTCTGTGTCTTCAGTTGCATATTGCCTCCACCCCCTCCACTGCAGATTAACTCAACCCCCCCATTAGAGTTGACCTTGATGGGCTGGTTCTGTCCTCATCCTTTGTACTCTGTCAAACACAGACAGTTTTTTATGGCTTTTCTTTACAAAGCACATTTAATGCATTTATGAGCAGCCTGATGAACCAAGGCTGGATGATGGATGGATAAAGTAAGTAAAATCAACAAGAAGTGAGCACTGCCACCCCTCCACCCTCCTCATCCTCCTGAACCATTCCATCTCATTCTTTTAGACCTTTAAACAGGTCAACCGTTGTCCCGCTGCGCTTGTGCCACCAGTCCTCATTCCTATTGATAGCTTGATCATTTCATACGTCTTTGTTATTTCCAGGTCATGGCAAATTATTTCAGCGGGGCCGTAAAACATTGTGCACACTGAACGCACAACATGAAGCATAACAGAATGTGCCTCCCAACCAGCACATGGAAAAACAGTTTTATCAACATCTCTTGTTTGCAAGTTTTTTTATAATCACATGGTTATAACTAACCTCTGTTATACTTCTGCACGTCTTCAGTTCCACAGAGTTTGTTGTTCTGTGTTACATGTGCAGTTTATGAGCATTTCAATGGAAGACTTTCCAACGTTACTTCTATTCGGCAGGAAGGTTTTTAACAATAAGCTCTTCAGATTCACACAGCAGTTTATCTGGTTATACGCTACAAGAACTTCCCAACATTTCTGAGCCTTTTAAATCTAAGAAAAAAGATTAAAAAAACATGTTTTTTCAAACATTTCTGTCATAAACCTAAATAAAAATTGCAGTTATTCATTTATAGGTGCCGACCTTCCCAGCTTTACTCAGGCCAAAGGGGACACACGCCTTGGTCAGGCCTTCAGTCCATCACAGGGTCAGAGACACACAGAACAGATGACCATGCACAGATGGTCTCCAGGAAAACTAATCTGCATGGCTCTGGACAGTAGGAGGAAACCCAAGTGCTCACACTTGTACAGGGAGAATGTGCAAACAGAAATGAACAACTGAGATTAAACAGAAAGTCTGGTGATTGTTGAAGGGATGTTCTGTCAAATAATTAACAATATTTAGTACCTTATTAGCCAGGACATCAGTCATAGAGCACAGAAATCATACTGGCATGAGAGAATGGTACATTAGCTAATATTAAACCCCCTCACGTCCGCTTGACACCATTTGTCTAGTTTGTGGTCGTTTTCTCAACCAAGCAATGTTCACGTTACGAGGTGAATGTCAACCTCCTGAGACAGGTGAATTAATCAATCAGTCAATCAACATTTATTTACAAGGTCGTTTACAGCAACCGAATGGTAAACAAAGTGTTTCACAATACAAAAGTAAAAAAATAATCAATAAAAATAATGCAAAAATAACAGAGTGCCAGTAGGTTTTAAAAGCTTTCCTGAATGAAAACGTCTTAAGATTAGACTTTAAAAGGGGCCAGATCAGTGATTGAGCACAAGTCCTGAGGTAGTCTGGGTGTGGCGACCGGACAGGTCCGGTCACTCCAACGTTTGTATTTAGACTTATGGACAAACAGATCTAGTAGCTTACGGAAAGCTACTAGATCGGCTAAATAAGATGGGCCAAGACCATTAGGAGCTTTAAAAGTGAACAATAAAAGTTTAAAATCAACTCTAAAATGGACTGGAAGCTAATGGAGAGAAAATAAAACGGGGGTGATGTGCTCACATCTGGGAGTGTTGGTTAAGAGTCAGGCCACAGCATTTTTTACAAGTTAAAAGTGTCTGATGGAGAATTAACAGATTCCAACATACAAAGCATTGCCACAGTCAAGCCTTGAGCTGATAAAGCATGAGTGGCCTTTTCCAGGTCAGGGAGACTTATAAAAGGTTTAACCTGGGTTAAAAGATGTAACTGATAAAAGTTGGTCTTGACTTCATAAGCTATATGTTTATCAAACTTCAAATCTTTGTCAAAAGTCACCCCTAAGTTTTTAACTGTGGGTCTGAACTTGGATGTCAGAGCACCAAAGTTACAACGAGCAACGTCACTGAAAAAGATCCACTCAGTCTTGGCTCATCAGTCCTGTCAGATGTGACCTCATCAGCACGTCTGGTCAGTTCAAAAGATTTACTAAAAACGGCACATCAGTTCAAAAATCACCAGTTTCACCCTTTAAAGCCAAGTCAACTCTATATTTTTTTCTTCATATTATTTTTCACCCACACTAGTCTAACAAAAACTCTTAAATACCTAGGCAGCACCACTAGGTGGCGCGAATATGCATAGTAACAATATATTAAAATACAGAGAAACAATATATTCAGCTTAGTTCACAGTTTTCCCAAAACCCATTTTATTCTTTGATATCATTTACAATTCGTTCATTGTTATTAACATTTTTAGTACATGATTAGAATATGACAGTGACAGGATCGAAATAAAACAAAACAGATCAAGAAAAATCAGTAGAAACAGCTTCATCGCTATTTACATTTTTAGAACACTAAACAATAGTAAGTGTGCTCAAAAAATTCATCTGCATTTCTGAAAAGCTTCATTATTTTCAGTCAACATGGAGGCACCAAAAAAAACTTTGTTTTTAAAAATGTCCACTTTGAGAAATATTTAAAATAACAACTCTGTTTACCTAACCAAAAAATGCAAATGTGGCAGAAAATGTATTTTTTCAAAAATATCCAGAGTACTGCTGATGGGGTTCAAAATCAAGACCACTGCACTACAGAGAATAATTCTAATCATTACAGCAAAACTAAAAACCAAAACTTCAAAAAGAGTCAAATTAAAATTAGAGTTCCCATGCATATTACCCCTCTCCCTCCAGAATGAAGCCCTAATTTTGACCTGTTACTAAAATTTCCACATAATTAGTTGATTTAAGTCTACCTGTGTGCAATTATGAATGAAGACCAAGAATCACCTCCAGCAGGTTGGAGGTCAAGCCGTAGAGAAGAACAGATTTGTCTGGCTTTTAAAAAATTTCTAAAGTTTTAAATATCTCTAACAAATATGTCATAAATACTAGAAAGTAAAAAACCCCACAACAAACCCGCAAAGAAGGAGCAGAATATCTAAAATTCATACGTTAGGCAAGAAGAGAATCAGTCAGACACGCGACTCGAACCGTGACCAGTTCTGCACCTGCTGAGTGTCGGACTGATAAGGGCGCTGAAAGACTGAATTATTAGAAGTCTAAAAATGGTAAATGGTAATAAAAGAACAAACAGTGGAGTCCACTAATGAGGAAGAATCTTTAAACATGTGGAAGAAGGTTCTCAGTCCTGACAGTCTGCTGGGGCCGTGTTCAGGATTTGTAATGTGACTCGGATGAGACGTTTGGCCCCTGAGAAAATTTATCCCCATTTAAATTTATCATTTAAACACTAATATTACATTTTTATTGAATTTAAATTTTTAGAAGAATCCTAGTCCTGGTCTAGACCTCTCTCCAAATATTATTTATACAACATTCAAAAAACCCAGTATGACAAATGAAGCATTTCAGTACAACAACAAAAAAATATATAAAGAAAAATATAAATTTGGGGTTCAGATTCCCAGCCTTTTTGTCTCTAAAGGCAGCTCTGGGGTGTTTTTTCTGACAGTCTTAAACAATTAGTTTCTTTCTGCAACGTAACTCTTCAAACAGGAACTAAGACTGTGCAGGCTAGGTGTGGGCCAGTAAACTGTTTGCACGAGATGTGCACGATTACTGGAACAAACCAAGTATTTTCTCTACAATGAAACTTTATGACGCTACCTTTGGCTGCTCGCCTCGTAAAACACAGTGATCCCACTTTGAGAGAACGGAAACCTTCGCAGGGTTACATCATTATCAGCACGCAGCTGGAAGTTACTCTGACTCACATCAGGACGAGGGAAGAAGTAGAAAATAAAAGCACAGAGGACTATCAGGAAATGATCAAACTTTTTCAGGAATGGCGATAAAAGTGGTTTACTTTCAATTTGCCTCCTAAATGTTTACCAGAGCACAGAAAACCAGGCTTTTCATGTACACTTGATGCTTTAGTGCAGTATGTTTGTGTTGTTTAAGTTGTAATTAATAGGGTGCAAATGGTCATGTTGTATGGGATAACATAAAAGACTTGAACCTGATTTTTATTGTGTTTTATTATGTTCTTGAGTCCTCACATTTGCAGGTTCAGCTGTTTGTAGTGAGTCAGCGTGTATTTAAGTTGTTGCAGAGCCACCATGTGGAGCAAATGAGTCATGCAGTCCTGAACAGAGCAGGGAACTGTAACTCTTCATGAGTTACTCTGATAGTGTGTCGTATCAGTGATGACTCGCAACTTTGCAGAAAATAGGGTGACAGAATGCTTACAAAAATAGATTTGCTTCTTCTTTCTCATAAAAATGTTTTATCTTTGCTTTTGCAATTTAAAATGATTCATACTTGCTTAACCATTTGACAGGATAAAAATACATGTTGACTAAATGGTTTACAATTAATAAACATGACAAAAGGCTTCATTCTGAGTATTTAAAAGCAAATAAAAAAAAAGAAATGTGGGTATGTTTAACTTGTATATTAACATTGGCTTGTGTAAACAGTGGTAAAACAGGAAATTTGAGTTTCATTAGATTTTTATGAAGCAAACAAAAGGATATCCAGAGTGTTGGAGGAAGTTAAATTATGCTGTCTTTGGCGCCCTCTGGTGGATATCGGAAAGCTCTCCTTATTTCTGTTTTACCGTTTTTGTGGAAAATTCCCCCCCACATTAATCCAGTGTGAGAGTTCCCCCTCCCCCCATCCCCAGCAACCCCTCCACCCACACCCTCCTCCCCAACATTCAGCAAGATCCCCTGGTTTAAAATAGTTCAGTGTAGTTGTGCCTTTTTAGGAGCTTGACAATCTGTGCCCATTAGCTACAGTTTGTTTGGTGCTGCACAAACACATTCTAAATATTAACATCAAAACCACCTCCAGGCTTTCCTTTTATCATGCTTGGTATGCGGCTGCATGTGCGGGACTTTAAATGTTCTTATTTTACTCTAACTTTGGTTGTCACAGGATAATTTTCTTTTATATAGAGTCCCCCCCAAAAAAATCCAGACGTTATGCTGTGTTAGATGCCACATTTTCTTTTTCAACTTGATCTTTGGCACTAATAAATACTCCGCTACGACCAGAAGCTTCAATTATGCACAGTATAGTAAATAAATCAGCTTAAATGATTTGCTTTGTAACACATATTTGGGTTTTCACGCTAATCAAGTAGCATCTCATGGCCTCATCGCTTTTAGACTGATAAAATTTTCATAGTCGACCACTATCCATGAGCTGTGTAATTAGTCGACTTCTTTTAAATGCAACCTTTGATTTAACTATTAAAAGCCTGCTGCCACATCCATCAAATTAACTGTTGAAACTTCATTCTCCATCACCTACACACAAAATGTGGAACCGAGTAAGGGATCTTGTAGGATGCGGATGCCACAGCAGGTACAAGCGGAAGGATCTGATTCCCTTCACCCTCCCGTGGCCTTTAGGTCAAGCTGACTCGAAGTTAGAAGGGCTTCGCTACCTCTCTTTCAAGAGCTTCAGGAGGATGAATCCTTTTCTGCAGCCATCCATCCATCCATCCATTGTCTTCCGCTTATCCAGGGTCGGGTCGCGGGGGCAGCAGTCTAAGCAGGGAGACCCAGACTTCCTTCTCCCCAGCCACTTGGGCCAGCTCCTCCGGGGGAATCCCAAGGCGTTCCCAGGCCAGCCGAGAAACATAGTCCCTCCAGCGTGTCCTGGGTCATTCTCTGGGCCTCCTCCCGGTGGGACGTGCCCAGAACACCTCACCAGGGAGGCGTCCAGGAGGCATCCTCACCAGATGCCCGAGCCACCTCAACTGGCTCCTCTCGACATGGCGGAGCAGCGGCTCTACTCT
>NC_051433.1:23945296-24017786 GCF_001649575.2 Kryptolebias marmoratus
GAATGGAAGACGTGCCGGTAGGATTGAGGAGGTCTTCGAAGTATTCGGCCCACCGACCCACAACGTCCCGAGTCGAGGTCAGAAGCACACCACCCCCACTATAAACAGTGTTGGTGCTGCACTGCTTTCCCCTCCTGAGACGCCGTATGGTAGACCAGAATCGCCTCGAAGCCATACGGAAGTCTTTTTCCATGGCCTCTCCAAACTCCTCCCATGCCCGAGTTTTTGTCTCAGCGACCACCTGAGCTGCATGCTGCTTGGACTGCCGGTACCCGTCAGCTGCTTCCGGAGTCCCACAGGCCAAAAATGCCCGATAGGACTCCTTCTTCAGCCTGACGGCATCCCTCACCGCCGGTGTCCACCAACGGGTTCGAGGGTTGCCGCCACGACAGGCACCTTGCCACAGCTCCGATAAATCGCCTCAACAATGGAGGCACGGAACATGGCCCACTCAGACTCAATGTCCCCTGCCTCCCCCGGAACATGTTCGAAGTTCTCCCGGAGGTGAGAACTTCCCAACAGACCCTCACAATACGTTTGGGCCTGCCAGGTCTGACCAGCATCCTCCCCCACCATTGGAGCCAACTCACCACCAGGTAGTGGTCAGTTGACAGCTCCGCCCCTCTCTTCACCCGAGTGTCCAAAACATGCGGCTGCAGATCAGATGAAACTTTTCTGCAGCCATTTTATCCAATTTAAATAAGGTGGATGGTTAGCAGGTCACCAGTTCATCATTAGCCAACATAAAGACACTGGAGACAAACAACCACTCACACTGAGAGACAATTTAGACTCACTAAGTAACCTTGGTCTGGTCATTTCATTGGTTAACATGTTGACAGTTACAGCCCTTTACTAGTTAATACGTAAAGCTTTTTCCTTTGTTTTTGTCTCAGAGCGAGGCTGCCAGGATGGTGCTGAAGCATCAATAAAAGCACAGTTGGTGCTCCTTCCCCACCCCCGAAGTAGCACTGAGTGTAACTAGTCAACTAGTTGAGTCAAAATTGCAAACTAGTCGACAGCTACACATTTAATGTGGAACTAGTAACTACTAAGGCCAAAATGACAACAACTGGTCAACTAGTGAGTATGTGGGGCTTCATTAGATAACTAGAAAGGTCACCCACTAGTGCAGTTAGACTAGTTAACTGGTCAACACTTTGGATTCATTAGTCAACTAGTTGGCATTGTATACTTTCAAGTAATAATTAGTGAGGCTAAAAGCTTTAACTGGTCAACGAGTGAGCATTTGGAGCTTTACTAGTTTATAAATTACTAGGAGTATTAAGAAGTAGTTTCACTAGTCAACAAGTGAATATTTTGGCCTTTACAAGGTAACTAGCAAACATTTTAGGGACACTGGTTAACTAGTTGACATTTGTTAGTTCTACTAGTTACATAGTAAGATGATAGTATTTCAACTAGTGAGCAATTAAATTTTTACTAGCTAACTTGATAGGCTAAAATTGGTCTAACTAGTGCAACTACTAAATATTTCAGACCTTACTACCCAACTAGTAAACACTTTAGGTGTACTTTTAAACTAGTTGACTAATTTAGATTCACTAATTAACTACTTAGGGTAAAAAAACCTACTCAATATTGTGGGCCATACTGAAGGTTTAATAAACATTTTAAAGACTCTAGTTAGTGACATTTTTGTAGCTCTACTACTAATTTAGTAAGGTCAAAACCCTTTAACTGTCAGGATTCTAACTTTTCTAAGAGAGCAGTTCGGCGTCAGACAGACACTTTACCACAGGGCAAAACAATGCTCCAACGCTGATCTGGTTCCCACCACAGCCTTAAGTACCTGACTTCACCTGATGAGCCTAATCCACTGCAGGTGTGGAAGGAGTGGAGAGGCGCTGCCAATCAAAAGGCCAGGACGGCCCACCAGGAAGTACAACATAAACTCCAAATCACCACATTAACTAGGTAACTAGTGAGCATTTTAGTCTTTACTATTTGACTAGTTAAGTTTTTAGACCACTGTAGATAACTGTAGGCCAAATTTGTGTTGACTAGTTACATGTGAAGGTTTTTATGCTTACTAGTTAACTTTTATGACAATCATTAGTTTGGCCCATTAATCTAATGTTAAATTAGCCAATTAGTTGAGATTTTTGGGCTACTGCAGCTATTTGACTAAGTACTAGTTGACTAGTACAACTTATGATCCATCTAGTTGGACAAAAGTGCTAGTAATTGGAAAAAAAAGTTACTAATCTGAGTTTTTGTAATGCACCAAGATGTATAGGAAGTCTCACTAAATGTGCAACTAGTGCAGCGTAGTCGTGAATTAGTGCTGGACAGTGATGCTTGATAACAAGGACCTTAAATAAATACCCTAATGACTTGCCATACTAAAGAACCCACATGCACAGAGAAACTGTTGTTTCTCTCTGTGCATAAATGACTGAATGACGGCTGAAATTTGGTGAAGAATGTGTTGTTAACAAAATTGTTAAAACTGACAAAAAGAGCAAACAATCAGCTAAAAGCTAAAATTAGCAAAACAATAGTTAAAAGTTAAAATGAACAAGCTGTAATTAAAAACAAAATGAACAAAATCATGACTTCAAGCTAAAATGAGAGAAACAGCAAAAACAGGGAAACGGTAAAATTAGCAAAATATTAGCTGAAGGCAAAAAATTTGCAAAACAGTAGCTAAAAACTAACACAAAACCATAGCTAAATATCTAGAACCGGGGAGAAGGAGGCGAACCCAGAGTGCAGACTCATCCTAAGAAAACTAATTTATCAACATAAAAATAACACAAAAACAAAAGACTGACATGGCAGCAAAAACAAACTAAATACACAACATAAACTACCGGAGCGACAAGGTAAACTGTAAAGGTGAAGAACATGGAAAAAGAAACAAGCAGGGAACCAAGAGCAATGAACCAGTGAGGAAGTGGAGAAAGTGACCGGGTTTTAAAGACAGAGGGAAATCAACGAGAGTGGGCACAGGTGGAAGGATTGCTAGGCTTGGGACAGGTGTAGATGGGCGTGGCAGGTAGACAAGAGATAGAGAAGTGAATGAATGAGTGAATGATGATAGGCACAGAGAACATGAACACAACAAAACCCAAACCAAAAGGAGACCAACAAACATCAAACACAAAGAAACAAACAAAACCGAATCCTGACAGCTAAAAGCTAAAATAAACAACAGTAGTTAAAATCTAAAATGTGCTTAACTGTAACTAAGTTAAATTGAGGTTAAAAAAATGATGCTTAAAAGCTAAAATAATAATAAAAAACCTTCTTCTGCACTCTGTTTGTATAAATAATAATTTAAAAACAATTAAAAGCTCAAACATCAGCAGTGATAATAATCTCCTCAGTCACTTTAATCATTAGCAACTTCTATCTACAACTTACAATATACAATTCAACTAAGTCAACTAAGAATCTGAAGGAGCTGAAGGACACACACATACATATATATATATATATATATATATATATATATATATATATATATATCTTCTAGACAAGGCACACTTGAAAGCCTTCACTTTTCTCAAAAAACGACAGTGCGCCTTATAATCTGATGCAGTATTCTTCCGTGAGTTTTGAACCATTTGATTATCTTTGTGATCATTCATAGAGGGAACATATAAATGCTGATACAGACGAATCAGCTCCACTAGAGCAGCGAAATCGTCCCTTTTGAATAAAGCGCGGCGGTCCGCGCAAAGTTACAATAATTGGGAGGTGCACGACGATGCGCTTTATATATGACAAAAGTTCGAAAATGGACCATTCATTGACAGTACGTCTTATAATCCAGTGCACCCTATAGTGCAGAAAATACGGTACAAATGTGCTTCAGTGTCTCAGTCTGTGGTTCTTTGCATACTTAGACCACACACTGACTTGGGAAAGGAAGAATTATATGAACTATTCTGCAGTGGATCCAGTGAATAACTCATTATCATGGGCAGAGAACACAAGATGTTGCAGTGAATTGTCCTTCTGTGTGTTCACTACTGGCCTTGTAACAAGTAGCATCCTCACACATTAACCAGCAAAATGAATTGATACGCCTCCAACATTTACAGTGGGAAGACTCATCCAGGGAGTGTGGCATGAAGCCAGAAACATTTGACAAGTCGTATTTTTTTCTGTGACTGACATTAGTCTCGATTGATACCAACTTATATTCTTCAGTTTAGTTTTCTCTTCTTCTTTTTGGCTAAGACTGAGAACTCTAATACATAAGTCAAAATTAAAAAATCAAAGTAAACACAAGTGGCTGTACCCACTTAAAATAGTTTAAGTTTCCAGAAATACCAGAAGTGCAGCGCCACTTTTTGAAATCCATGAACACTCGAAACCGTTTCTGCTCATCTAACAAGAGGAAGGTGATGAAAGAGTCTGGAAAATAAATCACCACTTTTAGAGCTCAGTTTCAGGATGGAAATGACTGAATCACAATGCTTGCTTCCTCTTTTCAGTGGCTGCACTTGATGCGTGACATTAGCAGAATTTAAGCTTGCAAAGGCCCATTGAGGTTAGTTGTTTGTGATACGTGTTCTGTTCACATTTCTCCATTTCTGGTTTTGTGAAGGAGTCAGAGATTAAATCAGAAGATACACATGACAAAGACTTTATTTGTGTATTGGGTTTTCCAGTGGGGCCATAGATTTTTGCAAGCAACAACGCAAAAGAATGAGAAAAATGTTAAATTTACAGAGAAGCAAGCGAGTCGGTGGGAACTTGGAAACATGACTTAAAGGCAAACAATAGCTTCTACTGAGAGAGCTGCTGAACAAGGACGCTGACCCTGTGGAACAAATGTCATGGACTGTTTCATGGTTCAGAGTTCATATTAACTCTGTGAAACTAACAGCGCCGTAAAATCTAAAAAATAGTTAAAGATCTACACGAATAAAACAATATCAGCACATAGTCTGGATTGGTTTCCAAGACAGATAATATCAAAACAATGCAACAGCTGATGGGTTAGAACATAAAGTAATTTACAGGGGGATATCTGGGGGAAAATTATGAACAATTAATATCTTACCTGTTATAGATAAGTCTTTGAAGAACCTCAGTTTGGAGAAAGTTCACATCTGACAGGACAGATGAGCTAATGGCTAGTCCAACACTGCCAGGACCAAAGTGAATTCATGTTATATTAAAACTCCAGTTTTCAAAATTTAATTAGCAGTTTATGTGCACGCCATATCATATACCTTTACATTGTAGTCTGTTTTGCATTACACAGTTATCTACACAGCTGTAAAATGTTTATGGAGCTCGGGGCCATTTTGGCAGGAATATCATGATATTTGTACTGGAATAACTGTGTAAAGGTTTAAACAACAGCTTTGCATGAACCACAAAGAAAGTTTGAAAACTGGAGTTGTTTTAAAATTACAAAATCTGCTTTTAAGGTGAGCCCACTTGAATTATATTGACAAGCTAATATTGGCTTGTTTGCCAAAGTAGATTTTTGAAAGCACCTGCTCATCTGCCACATCTGTCTTTATGTCTAGCTAGCTAGACTTTACGCCAAGCTAATCTAACGAGTTAGCTTTTTTTCCTTGTATCTGACTCTTTGAAACATCTGTTCCATTATTTACTCTCCATGTATTACAAGGAAGTCCCCCAGTTTTTTGACATATCGCTTCAAATGAATCACCCAAAACCTAATTTGAACTTCAGCAGCTGTTTACTGTCAGGACAAGAGCAGCATCAAGAGCCTGTTCTCCACTTGATTTGGATTTTTGTTTTTTATAGAAGTAAAGCTGAACTGTTTTAAGTCATTTTTAAACATTATAAGGTTTTAAACAAAGCCTTGTTAAGTAATTTTTTTAAATATTATACTTAAAAAAGGATATTTTAATGCAGCACTACTTTAGTTTGTGGAACTATTTCACAGCCATAGATTCATTCACAATCACAGAAGCAAACAGAGGTAATTTTTCTGACAGCTGCTGTTGCAAAACCACAAAATGGCTCATACTCCTGTCCCACGGCTTTATGTTTAATTAAACTACCAAGTATTCTGACAAAAAGTCACAACTTGCGGGGCTCATTATTTTGCAGCAAGTGAGACATGACTGCGTCACACCAGGAAGTTCCTTTATCTTTCAGCCCTTTAAAAAGGACCTAATTCCTCAAAGTGCAGCAACAGTCAAATCGAGAACATCGGTTCACAGACTGTGAAAATAACAAAGGTAAGAAACGCGCTCTTATTTCTATTTCCAGCGTTTTAATAGTGCACAAATTTAGTTTCCTCCTAAATTACAAAGCTTTTTAAACAGTTTGTTATCATTCAGTGACTAAATAAAGTGTGCCACGCTTGACCTTTCAACGTTTCCTCATCCTCACAATTACCAACACATCAGCATTATGTCTGAGCAGCTCAGTAATCTGCTCTGTGGCCACGGTTAAATGCCGACTGTAGAGAATTGGCTTTCTGTGGTACCCAGAAGATCAAAAAATACCCACGCTTAGTGAATGAAGGGTAAAAAATTACCATTTTTAACACAAGTTAGTGGGACAGATTTCCTTTAGACACAATAATTAATTAAAGCTCAGCATCAGGGCCTTGGTGTTTCGCCAAGTAATGTTAGTCAGTGCAGAAAATCTGTTGTGTGTGCTTAAAAAAAGCATGCGCAACAGTCGACAACATGCAGCAGAAGCATGTGTAAGAGGACGCACAGCTACTGTTAAAAGGTTTCCTGGCATTTTTTTAAATAATTTTTTGAATAATAGTTTATATTCCATATTTTTTTAATGCAATTGCTATATGAATATCAGTTACAATTTTCTTATGTAAACTTGAGACTGCCTAACCTGAAAGTCGGCCTAAAAAAGGGGATTTATTTCCAGCGGGAGTCTAAACATGATCTTGCAAAAATAATTACAAATATGGAGGCACATGAAGCAGGGTAACACCACTTTTATTCTTTTTATATACCTTTTTTAAAAGCAGTCCTAAAGTAAAAATGGTACTTTTAATTTTTTCTCTTAAATACTTAAAAGACAAAGTTGTGCTAGGATTTTATGCATTCCAAAATACTTTATGTTTTGGCTATAAGCTTCAACTAAGTGGATGTGGTACTTAAACAGCAGTGGCTGAAACCAGGACGTAAACACTTTTATTTTTAATGGACATTCTTCTCTGGTAAACATCGTGGCTGAAGTGTTGAGATATTAGGCACAGTTCTACTCTTATAATCAGAAACCAGAAGATCTTAATCTTGGGTTTTTCATGTTCAATCTTGGTGGCGTTCCTTAAATATCCTCAAAGTGGGATTTCAGAGAATATATAAAGACACTATTTGAGGAAGAAATCTCAGTATCATACTGAGACATACTGGGTACAAATTAATAACGACAATAAAAGAAAGAGTTTGTTTTAAAGAGATAGTTCATATTTTTGTTCTGTAGCATGGTTGTTAGCAGTCAGTATCTTACCTGCAGTAGAGAGCAGTCTAAATGATCTCAGTCTGGGGAGTCACACAGACGTTTTCATTAAATAGTCAATTTAACAGCTACCTAAGCTGGGGCCAATTCTAAAGTGTTTTTGCCATCTTAAAACTACCAAAAAAATTTCATGGCAGTTCATCTTAACATTATTATTTAAACTTTTTCACTGTGCCACTTTATCACAGATATTTTGGCTCTATGGTTGTTTGCACAGTGATAATGTTTGGGAAGCAACACCATGTTGCAAACTGAAACATGTTCAGCATAAGTGGCCAGAGTAGCTATGTGTTGCACAGGTTAAACTATGCAGTTCAATCAAATACTATTTTATTAGTTTTTATATATCAATATTTTTGCACTGGATGCTTGATCTGGTTGTGTATGTTTACCATATTTTGTTTTGCAACATATTCTTCACAAAGATCTTTATTCTTATAGACCAAAGAACAACTTGGTCTTTAGTGTAAATAACCATAGACCTCTATATGAATTTGTTTTTAATGTTCACATGAACCACAGGGGGGAAAAAAGAGACTGGAGTAAATTTAAGATGGTAGAAATCCACTTTGGAATCAGCTCCCAGTCTAAACAGCTGTTAGATGTGCTCTCCCATGAGAACTCCTTGATTATCTAAACTAAAATTGCTCAAACTGCTGTCTATTACAGGTAAGATATTGACTGCTGATGACAACTACCCATAATCCCACTTAAATAATAATAAAAAAATCCAAATTATCTCTTTAGTTAAGGTCAGCAGGAATTATGGTTTGGACCATGTAAATGTTAAAAGATATGATATTATTAGTTTAGAAAAATGAATTATTAATAATTATCCTTCCCACAACAAGTTACCTCCAACCTTTTATTGCACCATTATGTTCCAACAGTAAAGCAGAAGTGACAAGCTGATTACTGGCAACATGGTTGGCCTTTTTCAAACATTGTAGTTTTCCTCCAGGGTTAAGTCGGTAAGGTACTGAAGGGGATTTCAGTTGTTTGGAGTTAGAAACTGGTGCTGCTGCATGACTAAAACCCTACATACCCACACAAGACCTTTGACATATTGTGTTGACAAACAGTGAGTAACAGGAAAAGTCATGCATATAAAATGTAAGCGTTGGCTTATTGCCCTCGTTATGGATGCAGAGCCATGACAAATGTTGTGAGGTCAGCTGATTGCACAATAACAAAACCAATGTTTTCCTTAAAATGCGATTATCACCCATTGTTACCATACATTTTCTGGAAAACAAACTGCTCTAAAAAACCCAAATGTATCATTCATCAATAAAAAATATAACAAAACAAAACAAAAAGAAAACCTAACATTTTGAGAATACTACAAATCAGTACTTATTTATTATTGTTAAGTTTAGAAAATTGTGTCACTGGTTCTAAACGAGCCTCATATATAGAGGTATATACATATATTTCATTTCCAGAACACTTGTATCTGAAATTAAAGATAGACCTATGTTGATGGAATTTAAACCATCAACATAGGTTGTTTTTTAAAAAATCGGCAAACTTTGTTAAATGAAAAATACATTTTGAGCAAACAGAAAAGAAAGATTTTTCCTAAAGGTATGAAAACTCAAATCAGTTAACTTTGATCTGAAATCACATCTTATCTTATTTGTGAAAAGAATCTGAACAATCTTACAATGTGACTTCAACAACATACTCAGATGATGTGTTTAATACTACGTTACATCATTCTTTTTTATTTTGGAATATGTTTCATTTGGCAACTGAATATCTACTGTATATACCAGCTGTAGCAGTTTTTATTGATGGGTCTATTTATGCTCGCTGGATAGAAGATTTCAGCTGCTTAACAGTCTATGGTAACTGTGACCTGATTCTAACGATGCACCACAGAGTGTCAGGATGAGTCTGATCTGTACCTCTGTCAGGCCAGTCAAGCTCTCGAGCTCTGGCTGTGAATCCATGCTGTAATTTATGCAGAAAGAGGTTTGCCATAGTCCTGCTGAACCAACAGTGAACACTCAGAGAGGGGTAACTGTCTTGAATATAATCTCTCTCTCTGGTATTCCAGTATAGAGCTTATGCAGTGATGTCATTAAGCCTGTTTTTTCCATCATGAAGGATATCATTTTGCAGTGCACTGCATACAGCTATGTTTATTTAGCGTAGTGTCAGTAACCTTAGTTGGTTGTTTAGATGTTCTCAGGCAAAGGCTTGGAGAGACCACTGAACCGCACTAGAGACTGAGTTTTGAAGTTAAGCATGGACTGGGAGTCACAGGCACACTGCACCTCACACCAAACCTCCACATGCCGTGCAGCCAGTTATGAAACCTTGTCAAGTCCTTAGAGCAGGACACAAGGACATCAGTCCAGTCACTTCCATCTCATCCTCACTGGTTCATTGTTGGTGTTTATGCCACAGTCAGGTTATGCTCCTTGTGTCGCCCCACTTCAGTTTTTTTTTTGTAGTTGTTGTTGTTGTTTTGATGCCCACGTCAACTTTTTGATTTCGCTTTTAGTTTATAAAATCAGTTTTTGTTTCTATGAGCAAGATGAGTCTGCAGTCTGGGTTCATTTCTTTAAAACTTTTTGTTTCTTTTAAACATTTCCATGCTCTTCAGCAGGTCTTCAAGTTCTGCAAAAAGCCTGTTAATCACTCATTCATTCAAAGAACAGAAACATCTGAAACATACAGGACTGTGGGATTGGGCATCGCTGCTCTAGAAAGTCAAGTTTGACCATTTGCTTCTGCCAGGGCCCTGGTAGAAGGCACTGGCTGTGCTGGTGTTCTCTCAAGATAACAGGTTCATATATTTATTTCGACAAAGAAAAGCTTGTTTTCTTATGATACCACAAACATATTCTAAAATCATATCTAAGCAAAACTATTTACCAGAAATCAGGACAGTCATGCTGACAACTAATTCAAGCTAAAAATACCCCATCAAGGAACATCATCACTGATTAATCCATTACTGTTATAGATCACCTCAAGCGTCACACAAGTGGTACTAGATGTTGAGACTTGGTGTGACACAAGAACCACTCATATTCACATGATATGTGATTTTAAGTTGAAAATACTTATTTTCTTCTGGTAATATTTTTCCATTCCTTGTTTTCTTGTGATAACAGGATAAAATTAGCTTGTCTATCTTGAGACAAGAGCAACATTCACTTGAAATCTTGAGACAATCTTTAAAATTATTTACAGTCAATCAATCAATCAATCTTTATTTGTATAGCACCATTATGCACAATAAAGTGACCAAAGAGCTACAAAGGAGACAGCAGGTGTGACCCTTTTTAGCTTTCATGCAAACCACAGATTAAATTTTTAGTTTTTTTTTATTTTTATTTTGCATATTTGATTGGATTTGTATACTTCTACTTTTCTTTGCAGCATTTTAAGGTGCTGTCCAAATAAAAATGTTGTTTTAGCCTTACATCCACATGGAAATAGTGTTTTAGGAGGCCCCATATGGGAATTTTTGAAAATGGGTTCCAGTGCGAAACAAAACCTGCAGCATCACCTTTGTTTTTTTGTGTAAACAACCAAAATATAACCTTTTAAGAACAACAATGTCAATCCAAGATGTAACAACTTGCTTGCTCTTCTACGTGACTCACCACGGAGCAGAACTAGATAGAGAAGGGGGCGAAAACTTAGGATTTGTTTTCAGTTTGTACGTACTCCACGTCCTATTTCCTGTTTTTGGTATGTTTTCGAGGCAGCATTACAGCGCCACACACAGGCCTGGCAAAGTTACTACAGCTATTTGGGTCCTTTTTGGTGTTTTCATGTGGTTGAAGACATTTCTAGAAACTGTTCTCTGTTTATGGCAATATTTTTTTTTAGACACTGCAAATAAAAAGACTGTTTAGGAATAAATTGTGTTTCCATGCGGGCGGGGCTTGATGTGGACAGCTGGATGAGAGAAAGAGAAAAGATACTTAAAGCTGTGGGTTGTTTTGGAATAATTCTTACAGAAAGCAGTTTCCCCAAGGTCTAGAGACCAAATGACTTATCTGAACAAAAAACAGGCATAACAAAGAAATTGCCAGATGAACTGAGTTGTTCGGCTTTTTCTTAGATTTTGGTTACAACACAAGTATGACTTCATTGCTTGAGGGCACATGAACCTATATGTTATCTTATATATTTTATGAAGAGTCTTTGTGGAAAACAACTGGGTCTTATTGTTTGAGAGGTCAATTCAGCACAACGAGATCAAAACTTATCATAAACACCTTCAATAAATAAGGGCAGAAAAAATCTTTATATATTGTGTAAGTTTTGTGCAAAATGCCTTTGAATATATAATATTTTGTTACAGTATTGTTCGGAGCCTGACCTTCCTTGTAGGCCCCTGAGCTCTGCTCGGTGTTGTCGAAGTGAACGCTGCAGAGTGAGGTTGGATTTGACGTGGCGACCTAATTAGTGCGATTATCACACAGCTGCACAGGTTGAGAGGATTTCAAGTAGTTGTATCAAAAGGATCTTTTTCTTGGGGAATGCCTCATACTGACAGCGCGTGTACTGTTGGATTCATTTCAATTTGGGATGTTCAGCTGCTGTCTGCATGAATATGCTGCAGATTGGAAGTCATTAGCTGTTTTAAAAGGCACATTTTAGTCTTGAACTGCACAGTATATATTTTATAGAGTGTGTGGTGGTACATAATTCCTAATTGTAAGCTGGAAGAAGATGGTGGGTAAACCATTTAAAATCTAATAATATTATAAATCTTTTTTGTTAGTTTATCTCAAACTAATTCGCTGAAGTAATAGTTCATGTTATTGTTCAGCTGGACATTCAGATTTTGTGCCTTTAAGAGTTTTCAAACAACAGATGAAATTTCAGTTTGTAATGACAAAGAGGATACAGTGAATGTTGCAATGAACACATAAGAACTGGAATTCAACTCAGCATTACAAACCCAGCTTTATGGAGAGTTTTAATTCCTTGTTTTGGCCTACAGCTAGTGTTGCAGTTCAGTCACATTGTTTACATCAGTGTTTATAGCTGCTGAAGGCATTTGAAAACTAGTGCAGACTTTTTTCATGTCTCCTTATGGCAGGCAAAATTAATAGCAAGCCAAGTAACCTTTTAATGCTAAGATTTCCTAATCCTGAATAGCAGAAGGCTATTAAATCAAATCGTGGTGTGTGACATCTAGGTACTTGTGTCCCCCCATTCCCCGACAGGAAAATGTAAACAAATTGGTGAGATTTCATTCTGAGTGTAATATCAGGCACAAATGAGATGAGTTTAAAACTAACTTATTGTACACAATCTGCAAAGAGCAGGGCAGCGGCATGTCTCTTGAATGTTAGACAATATACTGCAGCCTAATATTTATCAAAACAAGTTAATCTCCGAACTGAACAAATGTTTTGTAACCATTAATAAAGTAGCACAAGGATATATATATATATATTTTTTAAATGTATACAAATGTGCCTGTTTCTAACTTAACTAGTGGACTAGAGATATAAATGTCTGATTAATACATGTCTGATGTGTTTTGTTGACGTTATTCAATATTACACCCTGATCTGGCAAATTGTAGTCTAAAACATTGTCTCACTTCTGGGTTTGGAGCATGTTTCTCCATCCACAATGAAAACAAAACTAAGCACAACACCTGCTGCACATGAACACCAATGTGAGGCTCAAGGTGTTGTCCTAAGTCTGCTTCAATATAGCTGTTGTCTGGCAAGTGTGAACACTATATAAAACAATGACAAATCTGGTATTGTTCGTCTCAATCACAGACATACAGTATAACAGTAATAGACCAGCTGTCTTTGCCTTCTGTCGTTGTTGGGACTTGATGCCAGCAGTAACTGTTTTGTGGGAGCTACCATGTTGCATGTTTGGAACCAGCGTCTGCACACTTGGGATGTGAGGCTTTAAGCCCCGCCTACTCCCCAGATCACCATTATAGTAATACATGAGCTTTTTTTAAGCATTAAATAACCGATTACAGCTAAACTTAAAAAAATAATAATAAAATGAATACATTTTTAGACCATACAACTGCAAAGTAAGAACTATGTGAATCAGAGTCAACACCTAAAAAACATTATCTGACGTGTGTTTTTATTCTTTTAACAAGGACAATTTACATGGAGAGGGCAGGACTTAAAAATTGTACTGGAACCAGAGGATCCTCTTATTTTGTTTTTTTTTTAGGTCCAGGGTCTACTTATAAATTACAGCATATGGTCTTAATTGTCTCCATCCGTTAACCAAAATGGGAAACAACGTGAAAATATTAAAATTTTACAAGAAGTTAGTCTTTTTACAGAAATAGTAAGACAATGAAAAAAAAATATTGAGAAAGTAGGATGCAGTGTTTGAAGGTGTTTCCACACTGAGTAGCTAATATGACAGAGTTCTTTTGGGAGTTTTTGCAAACCAAAGCAGACTTAAAGGATCATTAATAAGAGGTTTACTGTCTTTAGGTTACAAACAACAAACTGCTGGTTTAGATTCTCAATCATCCATGACAAAAAACAACTGGACTTATATTCTGTAGCTGAAGACGTTTCGCTTTTCATCCGAGGAGCTTGTTTTTAATCTTTTTTTGAATAAATAAACTGATTAGCTATTGCAGCTTTGAAGGAAATTTTTACATCAATATTTCACATTTACATTGGATCGCGAGGCTAGGCTGTATTGATAATGTTGAAATGTGGTTAATAATTTCTACTCTAACTCATTTCAAAAATACTCAAAATCCAAGGACTTTGAATGTATCTTTCGCCATCATTCACAGAATAATAACATATTCTTAGTAGAAGTATCTCTGGCCTCCATCTCATTCAGTCATTACATCGTACTCCACAACAATACCTCATATTTCTCTCGGATTCAGGATGGTTCAGAAAACTGCCAAAAGGTGTGCACATGCACACCAGCTAGTTATTTATCTCAGCATGTTTTACGCCTCCCTCTGCTTGTGCAATTGGGTGGGCTGGGGGTGGGGGGTGGTCTTCAGCTTTCCCTCAGACCTGCATGGTCTCAACAATCATGGTGAAAGTACCCCCCCCCCCCTTACCAGCTGCCATGTCACAGGTCCAGCTCAGAAAGTAGCTGACGCTCAGCCATCGTCAGGGTCAAGAGCGCGGGGATAGCTCTAAAAGGTGCACTGGCCGCCATCTGCACTGTAGCACCTGACTCACCCTTAGGGTCCATGTCACACCTCCACCTGGTGTGAGCCAGAAGTCCATGGAAATCCTGAAGGTAAGTTTAGTTCCTTTCTAATAAATGCAAATAAGCAAATGGTGACAGTGTACTGCATGTCCTGCTGTGACGAATACTTGTTTTAGTTCTTCAATTCCATATATTCCAAAAAGGTTTTTTCAACTTTAAGCTTCTCAGATTCATCACAATTTTATTGATTTTATTTCCAGAAATTTCAGTGTCAGCTCCTGAGAAACAGGCAGATTTTTGAGAGTGGGCAATGTTCAGTCCATAGGGGGGATTATCTCTTGGGAGAATTCTTGTTTCCAGACATTTGGCATGCCACACTTTTAATCCTATTTGCTCCACTACACTGACATATTTTCATTCATTTGAGTGCTAGTTTGGCCACATGGAACTTCAAGATCTGAAAATATGAAAAGGTTTATAGGGTTAAAAAATAAATAAATCACTGTAGTTACAAAATTTCAGCATCTAAAATGGGTCTTGGTAAATAGTCACTACACTCTGGACAAGATGTGTGCTTTAGATTTGTGAAAGTGAATGTTAGCAGAACATTTCAACGTGCAATTTCTGTACCATTGATTGTGACAGGCTTCCTGATGGTTTGCACAAACGAGTTAAAGAATAATATCCTAATTTTCTTTGTTACAGACATGCATGTGATATCATTTGGGCAGATATGATCTGCTTGTGGCTGATGGAAACATTTGAGTACATAAGGGAGTTGTTGGCATAACTAAACTACAGTTCTTTAAAAGCTTTGATCATGTCTTAATGGCTCGTCATGCAACACAATTCCCAGTTACTTACTATATCAAGCTACTTTGCCATGAAAATCCAACCGTGCCACAGCAGATCTTGGCATGTGGCTTCCTGACACCACGTGTTTCTTTTATTACTGCATGAAATAGTTTTTGTTTTTGCTAATAAGTGAGGGAAAAAGATTTAGTTTTCTGCCATTAATCACACTTGGACTTCATTTACATGTCATAGTAGAGGAAGCACATCTGTATTTTAAAGTATTTAGTTAAATAATATAATGTAGTGGTGGGAGCAAAACAGTACTGAAACCGTCATGCGTAGCACTTTGGCGTGTCTTTGGATTATGAAAAAAAAGGCTCCATCTACTGCAGTTGTGCAAAATTAGCTTAGAAATACCAGGCAACACTGCTGGAGCATCAAAGCTCAAATGAAGCTGTGACCCATAATTAGACATGTTACTGCTGTGGGAATCAAGAGTAAAGCTAATGCTGGGATGAAGACAGAACTAGGAAGAGTTTAATGTGATATTTAACATCTAAGTCAGATTATACAGTTTATTAAGTTGAATCAAAGTTAGTTTATTTAGGCAAAACACTACATCAGACATTACAGACTCAGTCCAAGTGGTCCTCTGAATCTAATATAAAGTGTACATTTATTCTTGAAATATGTCTTTGATATAAGTTATTTATTTGCAATGTGAATATTTTAAGTAACACAACAATAGATGTTGCTGTATCTGCTGACTGTGTCATTACAGTGGGTTGCAAAAGTATTCACTTGGTATTATTAACCCATGGAAAAGGCTCCAGATTAATGAAGTGAAATGGAAAAATCCTGTCTGAAATTATTTTACAAAATATAAAATTGAAAAATGGTGTATGCATATGTATTCACCCCTTTACTTTGAAGCCCCTACAGTTAAATATGATCCACCTGTAGGCAATCTAAGTGTCAATACATCTCAAAATAAATACACCTGTTCTGATAGTCACCAGTGCAGGACCTTTAAGCAAGAGACAGCATGAAGACCAAGAAACTCTCCACACTAGTCAGAGATAAAGTTGTAGAAAAATTCATCCCAAGCTCTGAAAAGGGCACCATTAAATCCATTATTAGAAAATGGAAAGATGATGCCACCACAGCAAACCAGCCAAGAGAGGGTCGTTCTCCAAAACTTACTGATTCGGTAAGGAGGGGATTAACCAGAGAAACATCCATAACTCTGATGGAGCTGGGCAGCTCTTCTGGAGAGATGGGAGGATTTGTTCATAGGACCACTGTAAGCTTGACAGAGCCGGTCCTCATGAAAGAGTGAAAAGAAAAGAAAAGAAAAGAAATTGGAATTTGCCAAAACACATACTGACGACTCCCCAAACATGTAGAAGAAGATTTTGTTGTCAGATAAGACTAAAATTAAATCTCATAATGCTGAGAACACCAACCCCCTAGTGAAGCACGGTGGTGGCAGCAGCATTCTGTGGAGATGAATTTTGTCTGCAGAGACTGGGAAACTGGTCAGAGTTGAAAAAAGATGGATGAAAGAAAGTATAAATAAATTCCAAAGATTTGAGACTGGAACCACTTAGCAGTAATGTTGTGAAAATCAAAAGATACAAAATTCCTTTTTCTGTTTTCTAAAGCAACAAAACATAAAACTTTTGCAGCCCACAGTCTTAACTATTAGTTATACTTTTTTGTTAATGTGGATAAAGCAAAGCTATCTGCCTGGTCCAGCCTGTCTGAACAATCATGCCACGTTCAAAGTCACTTAAATCCCCTTTCTTTCCCATTCTGATGCTCAGTTTGAACTTCAGCAAGCTGTCTTCACCACACCTAGATGCCCAAATGTTTAGAGTTTATTCCATGCGATTGGACGACTAGCTTTGTCTTAACAAGCAATTGGACAGGTGTACATAATGGAGTGAACAATAGATGCATATCTGTGACTGTAATAGCTTTAGTACGAAACTTTGACATCAATTGTTGTTCTGAGGAAATTATTAAATTAATCAGGACATGTTGCTAATAAAAAAATTTAAAAGACGCAAGATTTGAGAGTCCTATCAAACATTGCTTGTTGTTTTGATGTTGGGTTTTTAATAGACTTATCCAGGTGCCTTAAGACCGTTGACCAATAATTGGTGGTAAAGTCCTCCACCTCCTACTACTCTACAGAATAAAGCAAGTTAAAAAAAAATGGATGAACCCTAACGGTTTGTATTTTCCATACTTTTATTATACGTACATCATATTCATTAACCTCACTCAAAACACAAATAACTTCACTATAACAGTTTTTACTAATTCCATTAGAGCTTAATTTGTTAATTTGTTTTTAAATATGCTGATGTTTATTTTTCTTAAAATTAGGAGACAAAATGTTCTGCCTATTATGGTTGAAATCAAAGACTTTCAAACTTTATTTAATGGCCTCAAGAGATTTTAAAAATAATCAGATTTAATTTCACGTGCAATTGTTAGTGGTTCATTTTGACCTTTGCTTTAAACTTCAGGCACATTCAGCCAAATAATGCAGCATCTTTGTGCTCCGATTTTCTGGGTAGGCTCAAAATGTGCTGCAGTTGAAGTAAAAGAGGTTCTTTAGTCAAATAAACCCAGAGTACACCTAGAGCTCTGTTCTCAATTTTGAATACCAAGTCGATCCGAAGCGATAATGTTATCAAAGAAAATGCAACTTTGAAAATCCTCTGATAATTATTTTAGGTCTCATTTTCTTCATGACAGATTATGCTCAGTTATGCTTAAAGTGTGTGACCTCAACCCTTACGAAGATAAAAACAGTGTTCCCTTTTGATTCATTTTACATTTTCAACCCATTGTTTAGGAAATTGATGGCATAGCTCCACACCATATGTGATTAAATGGCTCTCTATGTTTATGTAGTGGCTAAATTAGGCACTATTATCTGTAACTTAAGCAAGTGTCCTAATCCCACAGTGGCTGGACAATGTGTCTACTTCTTGGAAAAGGATGTAACGTTCTTGCTAATGCTAACCAGCAGCCTCAGGGTTGGTAGCAGTAAAGACATGTCTTTGTGCTAAGCTCCTCCTCTTGAAGAAGCAGTCTGTCTCAGCTTTAGCTGCAGACTACTAAGAAGTGTTACTAAGGGCATTAGGCAAAGAAGCAAAGTGTGTTTCCTCAAGGCATTGATGGAACTCAGCACATGCTGCCATTGTTGAACTCAAAACCATTTTTCTTAGTCACTTTGCTTGCTTGACTCTCTTCTTTGGATTTTAATCTTCTGGAAAATAAATATTTGCTCTTTAGTCACATGTACTCTGTTTTCTGTATAATTTAAGACTTAAAACGGAAAAGGGTAAAATTAGATTTACAAGGAGGATGAAACCTTTTATCCGAAGGCATCTTCAGTGAAGTGATCACAGTCTATGATGTTAAAACCTGTAGAAACACTAATGTCTTGAGTTGTAAACTGGGGCTGTAGTCTTGAATATTTCCTGTGATAGGACAGCTCCCATGCAGGTGTCAAAATACAGTTCTAGAGCTCGAGAATATGCGGAAACGAAATTGAGAAGGGTTCAAGATGGGTTTGAAATGCTTGCCCTGCATCCATTTTGACAGGCTATTTGTCGAACGAAGTTTTTAAATGTTCAAAATTCAAGTAACAAGGCTGTGAGCTTCTGCAACTCGTGCAAGAAAATTGAGAACTCCAGCAAACATTTTGAGACAGTTTGGAGACTCCCTTGCAAATGCTGTTTGGTAGATTTACACATGTCCCATATTCTTTCCATCTCCTAATGATGGATTTAGGAGAACTCCTAGGGATGTTTAGGGCATTGGAAATCCTTTTGTATAGATCCACTGACTTGTACTTTTCTGTTAGTTGAATCAGGACATTTACTTTAAAGGGGGTGGATATTAATGCAACCACCTAATTTACAATACATATATTTATTTAATTGGTATTACTAGGGACTGCAGTAGCTTTGTGGCCAGTGCCATGGCTTTGTAAACCTGAGGTTGCAGATTCAAGCCCAGGTTGCAGCAGGAAGGGCATCCGATATAAAACAACTGACCAATGTTTCATGTGAGTTTTACTTGCTGTGGCAACCCTTGAAGAAGGGAGCAACCAAAACAAAAATCATTTAACTGGTATTACAATGTAGAAGTTTGATTTCACATTGAAGAACAATATTTTGAATTTGTTTTTGTTAAGAAGGCCAATTTATATGGACTACGATTGATTTAGCTTAAAACATACATTTTGAATACTTTTAATAGGCACTGCATGTCAAGGAAGCCAGTTAAGAGCAGGTGTGACAATCAGAAACTGGGGTCATAGGTCTATACTATGAAGCAGGATTAGTGTCTCAGCGAGGTAACTTTAGGTTCTGTTCAGTTTTAATCTCATGAAGCTGGTTCACTTCTTACCTGGGTTTGTCACCATGGTAACTCATGCTAGAAACAATTTGTACCTTTGTAAATGGATGGTGTGACACGTTGCATTTTTTCAGCAAATGCCTTTATTCAAGTGAGGAACACAGTGGAACAAAGTGGGGTCAGTATCTTTCCCAAAAACACTTTGATATTTGAAATGGCAAAAATTGTGTACTGATAACTCTTAATTCAGTCTGTTTGTTGTCAGGGATCATTTTGTAACTTTGAAATTAAAAAAGCTTCACATTGACTATTTTATGGACTATTGACAAAGGTTTCAGGGTATTTTTCTTAAAGTGTGTCTTTGGATTTGACAAATAAATCCCTGTTTTCCTGTGTGTACTTCGGTATGACCCACTGCTGCTTGCTCAATACGCTGTTGTGCAACAGCTGTTGTGCAACAGCTGTTGTGCTTGCAGTTGCAAATGGCTGAAAACAACTTGTAAATGCTGTCCTCAATTTTGTCTTCCAGGCTTCCTTCATTCTTAAAACCTGTTCCTCTAGCATCCAAATTTACTTATTAGCAATCATCTAATTTCTTTAAACTAGTCGCGACAAGTTTTTTCCTCTTCCTCCCATTCCCATATGCTTTTCAAAACATTTATAAAATGATGTGCTACTGATCTGTGATACACATGGTGCCATTTGAAAGTATTTTAAAGCTAAAACACTAATGAATAGTATTTGTTTTACCATTTCAGCAAACAGTAAATGTTAAACACATTCCTTTAACAAAATGCCCCTAAGAAAGGCTGGTTACCGAGGAAGTGGGAAACGTTTGAGTGCGGAGTAGAGCTGGTTCAGAGACATGAATGGATCTGTTTCTTTTCAGGGGTCAAAGAGTGACGACTATCTCTTGAAATGTTATTGGTCCTAAAGGCATAAGTCTAAAACACAGACCCATGTGCTTTCCTTGAGAAGGTAATAAACCCCTGTCTCACAAAGAGTCTATGAATAAAGTAAGAGATGGGCTTGCTCTAGGGATGAATGCAATACATCCCTTGTTAATAGTTCCCTTTCAAGCCAAAGGTTTGGCTGAAGGAAAAGGCCAGACTGTGAAACAGAAACAAAGAAACACTCTACTATGAGTTTACAAAGAATGCTTTCTCAGTTTTATCATTTAAAAGCTCTGTTTGGCCAGGGGGTACTCTCCGTGTGTTTGCGTTCACCTCTGCATTTAATGACTTTTTCCTAATTCAAACAAAGAAATTAAGCTTTGTGTTCTGGTACTATTACACAGAATCCAGTGGCAAATCTTTTAATTTAAAGCTTTACAACTGATTACTCCACAACACGTGGGGAGGCTGATCTTAATGCCGTAGCTAATAAAATATATTGTGGACTGTTTCACTTTAGTGAATAAAGAAACATGAAATAAGCTCTCAGTGTAGAGTATTCACTCTTGAGTGTTTGTGTGCTGTGCTCGTAAATGCAGATCAACAGTGATTAAATGCAATTTGAAAAAGTGGAAATAATCAATGTTTTAGTTTTTTTGAGCCAAGAGCAAAACATTGAATGCACTTTTAGATTTGGACATTAATAACTGGTAGCTCTGTGGCAGTACACTCAGTGGTTGAACTGCGGAGTCCAAACTGGAAAAGAATTTGTCATGACATTAATGCTGTAGCTTATCAGGGAACGTTTTTCAATTTATTAAAAAAGCTACAAGTATTGTGACAATGGAACAAAAGCAAACTGTTTGTTCAATAGTTCTGCAAGGATAAAGAGAAAATTAAACTGATTTTGAATGAAATGCCTGTAAATTATTTAACCACGTTCATAGTTGTGACTGAGCTGATATTCATGATTCATTTCATATTAAGACTTTATTCTGTCAAAGTCTTTGCAGGATACTTATAGCCTCAGAATGTTGACAGACTTTTGTTTAGTTAATATCTGTGCTCTTGTGTGCTGTTACTTAATGGGCCCTCAAAGGACTTCGGATATTTTTAAAAACTGAGATTTTTCTGATGTGTTTGCACATAACGTCTACACACAAACGGAGGTTTTGGTGAGAGAGAGAAACTAGAGCTTTCCAAAAAAAGAGATGAAAAAAGCAAGAGGTTTCCGGTACATCTGTGTGCACTGAAGATACAGAGTTGTTGTAATGCAGCCTATTTTGTGCATGCCCACTATCATTTTGTGGAAATATGAGTCTGTTTTTTGGGGGGGTCTCTCTCACTTTGACATGATTCTGTTGCTTTCAAACTTTGATTGTGTGGTAAAATGTGTTTAAAAGCAGAGATGACTGTAAGCAGCATTTAAAAAAAACAAGTATTCAAAGAATCTTTAGCCAAGCTAAGAATAGTCTTTCTCTGTCATTTGGTATATCATAAAATTGACTTTATGGTCACGTAGGGGTACGACATGGACATTTCAGGTTTTTTTGTTAAGTGGATGAGGATGGAGAAAATAAGTTGATTAAAAATAATTCAAGAGGATCTGTGTTTCTTAGTTTTTGTCTTGTTGGATGGATAAACTTCTCCATTTTCTTTGCTTTTTGGCACAGCTTCTATCTTGTGTGTATTTCACTCCAAACTTTAGGGATTTTGGGTTTGCTCATATTAAGTAAATCTTACTTTCAATAAGACTAGTAAGTAGCTATGGTTAACAAAAAATACTTAAATATTATAGTGTGAAAAATCAGCAATAGCAATACCAATGACAGTCAACTATTCAGAGAGTAACTTTAACTATTGTTACCATCTTGCTTCCAAATGTTCACTGTTGTCATCCAGAAAACTACTGATGTTTACAATGTCTGATTTAAAAGACAAAGGTGAAACTCTTTTGATTGTTTGATTTATTACAAACATATATTTAGAGTAACAGTGTGTCACTGCACATAACTTTAGAAAACTCCCTTTATAAAAACATTACTTGGTAAAAGTACTGAGCTACTGTGCTTAAAATTAAAATTAACACAATATGTCCAAACATATTTGAAAATGCTGTAAGGGAATGCAATAAAAGAGTTTGTACAATGTTAAGAAGTTGGAAGTCAATAGTTTGTCGTATTATCTTAAATCTTTGACCCAGCCTTAAAAGCTCTTACAAGCTTTCTTGTAATTTCTTTCATTAATTTACAGGAATAGTTTTCCAGACTTTTCTCCAGCGTTTATTTTGCCTTTTGTTCAGTTTTCTGTCATCATGATCCCACACTGTTTCTATAAACTTGAGCTCTACAGGCTTTGCAGAGGCCAGTTCATTACAGACACTGTTCCACTTGTGTGTTTCTATCCAGATATATTTTTAGATTGTATCTATGCTACTGTATGATAAATCAGAATTTGGCTCCGTTGATAAATTTATTAATTTTAGCAAAATTCCAAACAGCACTGGCTACACATGATAAAGCCTCCACCATGTTTTCATAGAGTTTAAGACAAAAGGATGTAGCTGTTTCCTGACCTCCTCTGTACATACTCACAACAACCCACACAAACAATTAGAAACTTTTGATTCAAGACTCCAATAGACTTGTTGTCACTGTTCTCTGCAGTCAGTGCCTCAGCCTGTTCTGACTGTTTCCCTTCATTTAGATGCCATCTTGACAACAAGCTGTCAATGTGTCGACAAAACTGGTTCATCTCTTGGTTTAAATATATTTAAGTTTGAATAGCTCACATGTGGCGTTACAAGAAAATCAGTCAATGCACAAATGTTTGAAAATGTTTGGATCTGGACTGTAATTTAAAAAACCACCAACGTCCAAAGAAAAACTTTGGAAGACTTTCAATAAGGCTGGAATACTTCTGCTTCCAAAATTTACAAAAACATCCAGCTCATTGGAAGCAAAATGTTTAAAGAAGGGGAGGCTCAAGACTTTTGCACATTGTTGTCACTGACATTACTATACTTTATTGGATGTCAGTGAGCCCCTCTTTCCTTCATTCAGTCAGATTTTAATTTGTTCTATTGTCATCCCAGATCTGTAATCTTTTAAAAGTTTTCTCTTTCCCTTTGCACATTTTACACTTGTTTTGAAACAGAACCATAATGATTAGAAAGGCCATGATCCCACCATGTTTCCACCCGGGTGGCACTCCCAGCATGCATTTCTGGCCACAACATTTTTTCAAAGTCAATCACTGAACCCTCAGGGCTCCTTGCAGAGTACTGACTGTTTGATGCCATTATCAACCAATCAAAGCAAAAAGACCTAGTAAAACCTAGTAAAGTAGAGAAATCCCTTTTAATAAATACTTTCTAGTGTGCTTGAAAAGATAGACAAAACCATACAATACATAGTCACAAGAAATAAATTCCTCTTAAAGTCAACTTTTAAAATTAAAATCTTGGTTAGTCTACAAATGCAGCTGTGGAGCAATTAATATTTAAATAGAACGAACCTCTAAAAGTCCAAGAGCTGAAGCGGGTTACTAAACAACATATACGTTTGGATTTTAAATGGCTGGTTTGTAGTGAAACACTGGTGCTAATTGTGTTTCTGGTGCTCAGAACAAATGATGTTTTATACTAGATGAGCAGAACTAAAGATTAAATGTTAGTTGGCCTTAAGCAAACTTCAGTTTGCAGACTGCTGGCCAATCAACTAAAAGACTCCTTTGTGAGCTGAAGGTCATGACGTCAAATGGGCTCAATAAAGACATAAATTCATAGTTTAATCTGGAACAACTCAGCAATGGGAGGATGAGTCTTGATGTCCCCCTTCTCTTTTTAACGTGCATAACTAATAAGCTTTATTCCCAGGGTAAATCAGGCAGGACTATAGGCTGTGCTCAGATTTACATGCGCTAGCTTGGTGTTCACTGTCTAGACTAACAAGGTAAAGGGATTTGTGTTATTTTCTAATTAGTTCATTTAAAATATTGCAAAATGCTGGAAATGCTTGAATACAGCCACTATCAGGTGAGTTAGATGTTTTCTTTTCTTTTCTTTTTTTTGATAAATTAGGTTACAAACAGTAACAATATGTTTGTAATTTAAAATAACCCGTGTGAAGATGTTTAATTGTATTTTGAATGGGCTGTAAATACAATGTTACTATTATTTACCAGACTACAATGCGTGCTAGAAAACAATTTTCAGCTGTCAATGCAAATTCGAACAGTTTGCTAACAAATGCACCTCCTATATTGATGCATAATATGCAAGAAAGATGGTTAAGATTTTTGTGGTTGTAGAACATGAGGTTCAGCGTCCGAGCGCTGATGTTGCTTTTATGAAGAGGAACTTCAGGTATTTAAAATGTATTTAGAGAGCAAAAAAAAATTGATTTAACTTAGCCAATTTATACCAATATACAACTTGGCTGAAAAAAAAACTGGCTTTTTAAAAGCTCCATAAAACAACAGGAATGATGAGTGTGACTGCAGCTTTTCAGTCTGGTTTACTTCTTACTTGGATAGCTGATTCATTTAGGATTTTTTTTTCTGAAGCTTTGAGCATTAAAATGCATTCAAACATATTTAAATTCAGTAGTTTTCATTCTCTGACTCATCATCTGTGATGAATGAGTATTAAAGTTTAATGGTTTTGTGTTATTGAAGGTTTCTGTTTCTACAGATGTTCCTGCAGATTTGAATCTCTGTGATCCTCAATCTTGTTAAACTTTACAGTGAGCAGTGGAGAAAAACCCCACCATGTTTCATTTTACGCTTCACCATTAAATGAAACCAGAAGTTTTACATCTGGCTCGTGTATGCAGGTGCAGTCCCACCTGGAAAGTCCAACGAAGTACCACATCCAGCAGGCTCAGAGGCAGCAGGTGAGGCAGTATCTGTCCTCCACTCTGGGAGGGAAAGCTGGTGGTCAGTGTCCAAACCAGCCCCCCGAGCACAGCATGCCACCCGGACCCAACGGCAGCGCACCCAACAGTCCCATGGCCTTGCTCACTCTTGGCTCCAACTGTGAGAAGGAGGTACGTTCATGACTTTCCTTTAAACTCTATCACAATCTTGACACAGTATAGTGAAGGTTTTACTGTGTCAAACAGATGGACGACGTCATTGATGATATTATTAGCTTGGAGTCAAGTTACAATGAAGATGTTCTTGGACTGATGGACCCAGCACTCCAAATCAACAGTCCGGTAATTAATCCAAACACTATTTAACCTTCTTGAAGCCCTCGTAACTGAAGAGGGGAAGAAAAACCCTCGTATCTTTGGCTCCATTTGACCCGAAGGCCAGGGGAGGGTTAAAGGTTTGATTTGAATGTATATTACTGTTCTGTTCAAGCTCACAATATAACCACACATGTTTAATTCTCTAGCTCCCCGTGTCTGGAAATTTACTGGATGTGTACAACCAAGGGCTTCCACTCCCAGGTCTGTCTATCAGCAACTCCTGTGCATCCAACATTAAAAGGGAATTCACAGGTAAATAAATAAATAAATGTAAAAACACTCACATATAAAATGATTACTGCAAGGCAAATGTGAATATTGTGTGCAATTTGGAAGTGCACAAGATACTATTAAGTCAATCATTTGCCAAATAATTACTCCAGCTCCTGGCATGAAGCAAGTACTGGACAAGTCTGGATCCTGTGGTCAGTTTGAAAGCTATCAAAGGCCAGAGGGCTTTCCAGTAGGTAAGCAAAGCAAGACGAAAATGTTTCCCATCAGCTGTTTTAGAAACTGTTAGGTATTTTGTGTATGACTAAATCGCACACAATAAGAATCCACTGTCATTACAAAAAGTGAAACTTATTTCCATTTTTTTTTTTTTTACTATAGCTGTCACATCACATGGACTGTAACTAAAAGATTGAAGATGCACAATTTTTTTTTTCTTTACCATATTTTTGATTGACTCCATTTTCTTCCTTCTTCACAGAGGCTGAAGTTCGTGCTCTTGCAAAAGAGAGACAAAAGAAGGACAACCACAACTTGAGTAAGTCAATAAGAATCAGAAACTCTTTGTAGTTTGCTTTTTTTGCACTAATTGTTGCTGTTTGTGTGTCCATGTGTGCTTACAGTGTAAGCTAGACAAAGAAAACAACAAAAAAATGTCTTGTGATACCATATAAAAAAAACAATAATCAAAGATTATACTTTGTTTCCTTTTTGACAAATTCTAGTTGAACGCAGACGGAGATTCAACATCAACGATCGCATAAAAGAGCTGGGCACCCTGATACCCAAGTCAAATGATCCGTAAGTATGTTTAAATGTTTTGGAAAGAAAGAGTCACATTTTTTTGTTGTTGTTGTTGAAGTAAGATGATAAAATTATATTACTGCTACTAATAATTGATTAGAACTGCAGTGTTTTACAGCTGAAACTGATCATTTACTTAATTGTCAAATAAAAAATGAAAGGGTTACCAGAAATTTTGCATAATTCAGTAAAGTCCTTTTGGCATGCTGAGAGTTTTACATGGAAAGTGCCCTAAACTCTTGTATAATCCATGGTGGTTTCACAAGGTTTTGGGTATATCAAGCATTCCACTTCTGCTTTGATGCATTTTAAAATAAATATTGTATCCTTTTTTTTATTTATTACCCATTACTATGGAAGATAAAGCATATATATCTTAAAGTAATGGAATAGACATAAAAATGATAGAAATCTAATAAAACTTGCTGCTACAATCCAATTCTGTCTTTAGTCTTTCGAATGAATGTGTCCAGACATGTCAGTCTGCTTTGCTTAGTAATTCGATCGTTAACTCTGTTTTTAACATCCTGTTCTTCGTGTATGTCCTTAAAGTGCATGACTTATTCTCCCAGAAGAGCCGTAAAGAATCCTGTGTTCTTCTGGTCAGCCGTCTCTAACTGCAGGCCTTTGTCTCCTGTTTACCCCAGAGACATGCGCTGGAATAAGGGCACCATTCTGAAAGCCTCTGTGGACTACATCAGGAAACTCCAGCGGGAGCAAGAGAGAGCCAAGGAGCTCGAGTGCCGGCAGAGGAAGCTGGAGCACACAAACCGCCACCTGATGCTTCGTATACAGGTGGGTCATTCCAGACAGGTGATGAGGTGCCAGCAGTGGGGCTAACCCTTATTGGGTATGGTCGGACAGGCTGCTTGTTTTGTGTAATCTTCTTAAAGATAAAGTGGATATTCTTCAGGAGACAACTTGATTCACTTCTTTTGCATTTCTTTGACATGCTTGCTAATGTAGTACTCCTGTATTTGGACTTATTTCTCACTGGTTTAGTTATTGAGAAAAAGCAGCACTAAATTTAAAGCAATGTTCAAAGGTTTTTGAAGTCAAATTTTCCTATTTTTTTTGGAAGGAGACAGCATGTTTGCTTTTGGTTTCTAGCCTTGATACTTTTCTAAGCTACCAGTAAATTGACATTCTCAAAAGGTGCTTTATTTGAGAACTTTGATAGCTTATAAACTGACATTTATGATCATTTCTGGATTGTCCCTCGTCTGCAGCTCTCTTCACATGTTTTGCAGACACAAAAAGCTTGTCGATGGATGACTTGCGTTTATGTTCAATGATTACACTGCAGGACATGCAAAACAGCTTCCCCCCACTCTCGTGCAGCTGGGTAGGAAACTGTTTTGTGCGGTACTTTGCTGAAATCTTTGTGGGCAAATGTGAAGCATTAGCGCACATTTTGGCTTCAGTCGCTGCTCCTGCACGCTCCCAGCATTCTGATGTTAACAGGATGTGACGTCATGTCTCTTCTTCGTGAGTTATTTGGTGTTATTTTGTATTCCACACTACACAAACCCACAAAGAAGACACTAAACCGCAGAAATGGTGGCAAATCACTTTAGAAACAATAAATATTGGGTTAAAGTTGCAGGAAAGTTGCGATTTCGCAGGGTTTACTTGATTTTGCTTTAATAGTTGCGATCGCAACATCGCGAAATCCTGAAGGGTCTGATTATTGAATATAATGAGTGAAAACAAAGACTTGTTACACTGTGGTTCAGGCTTATACCATGAGAAGTAAAAATATGTCTAATAGAGTCTCATTTGATTTTTGGCAGTTCTTAGTGGTCTTGATTTGATTTCAAGAAACTGAATATTAAAAAATATTTTTGATGAAACCTTGAAAAAAGGACCTCTGTAAAAGTCATTTATTTTTGTAAAGATGGTAATACATTTGAGTAAACCATCTGCATCCTTGTTTTTGTTTTCCTACAGGAGCTAGAGATCCAAGCCCGGGCTCATGGTCTTACGGTGGTGTCCTCTCCATCTGTCTGCACGTCAGAGCTGATGGCTCGGGCCATCAAACAGGAGCCTATTCTCGGCGACTGCCCGTCTGACCTCTACCAGCACAGCTGTGGCCCGGACATGTCTCCCCCAACCACGCTGGACCTCAACAACGGCACCATCACTTTTGACCAGATTCCTGCAGACACTGGAGACCCAGACCCGTATGGGAACTCCAGGACCTGTAAAATGAAGGAATTGATGAGGGACAACACTCTTGGGCTAATTTCCCCGAGCGATCCTCTGCTGACCGCGATGTCCCCAGATGTCTCCAACAACGCCAGCAGCAACCACAGCTCCAGCTCCAGTATGGAGGAGAAGGAACACAGCTGTTAGCACCACGCCAAGATCCACTGACACTTCTATTTGAACAAATATCAAACATTTATTTGTGACATACTGAATGAAGGAACTAAGGTTTTTTTTAATTTTTTTTATTTTTATCTCAAATATATTATTCTCCATTTATATTTCTCATTTTTTATTGTTACTGTGAGTCCTGACACTTCAGATACTTTCTCTGTAATCATTCAGTCATTTCAGTTTAAACAGCAAGGGACAGTCCAGAACACGCATTTAACACCCTTAAAAACTGCACAACTTAAAACTCTGAAGTGTTTTTTTTTTTTTTGTATTGTGTATTTTACTGTTCATTTCAAAAGAGATACCAAATCCTACGTGTAAACATATCAGTCACCAAGTAAAAAAAAATTTACACCTTTTGTTGAGGTTCAAGGACAATATTAAATTAATGTATTTGTTTTTTGAAAGCAAAGCTTCTAAAACATATTTAAAACTCAGTATTGCCCTGTGCTTTTAATGTGCTCTATAAGAAAAAAGGATTCAAATTAAAAGCATATTAAAGGATTTTATATTATGATAATTATATTCATCATGTTACTTTTGTTCTTTTCTTTACTGAAAGTGCATTATGTTTTAGATACACACTATATAAAATCTTATTTTATCAAATTGTTTTTTTTTTACTGAACTTAAGCTAATTTTGATATGATACCTAATCACACTGTTCATATAGAATGTTAAATAACATGTACAAACAACCAAAATTAATTTGATTCAAGACATTGGTCTTCTTTCCAAAATGTAATTTTTAATTACTCTTCAGAATTGTTTGATACAATAAGACATGTGCTTAAAGGTACTGTTATCCCACTGATGTCTGTAAACAATATGTTAAACTCCACATGAAATGGCCAATGTGACTTTTTACCCTGATATATTGAGTTTAATGAACCATACTGTACCTATTTCCAAGCTTTTGTTGATGCATGATATTGTTTTCCTTTGGGTTTTTTTAAGATATGGAAGCAGTGTTCCTCTTTTTCTCTTTTTGCATATTTGATTGAATTATAAGCTAGGTTTTGAACCAAATGTATAATAAATTTTATTTGACTACTATAAGAAAAAAAGAAAAATATCAAAATCAAATATGGATGTGTGTGTTTATTCCAAGGCTGGTGTGTAACCATTAAAGTGGATTGATCAACACGAACAGTAGATGGTGCTATGTTTCAGAACTGAAGACAAATAATATGTAACTAAGAAAACAAAAACAATAACTGCTTTTTTCCAACAAATTGGACGTTGTTTTTGTTTAAAGTGACAGCATATTTCAAACAAACTGGAGAAATTGCATTTTCTGAAAAAAATGCAGTGTGGATGCTGAGAGCTGAAGAAGAAGCTGACACTGAGTTGGTAAAGCCAAAAGAAGCAGAACATCAGTGGAAAGGAGCAAAACACTAGCTAAAAGATAAAAAAAAACAAAGTTCTAAAAGTAGCAAACAGCAACAGGCTAGTTAAAAGCTATAGTTTGTATTCATTTATTTTTTTGTTTTACTCTTTTAACATGGGCCTGTAAGTTTGTCTGGTAAATGTTCAGCTGTTGCATTTTCCTTGGTGGCATCTTAGTAGTAACTGTGTTTCATCCATCCATTTCTTTAAACCCCTTTTCTGTTCAGGGTCAGGAAGGAGACGGTGCACATCTCTAAGGACACCCTGGACATGTCTCCAGTCAATCACAGGGACACAGAGACAATTGAGACAAATGACCCTCCATGCTCTCATTCACACCTAGAGACAATTTAGAGTTACCAATTAACCTATCACACATGTTTTTGGTCTGTGGGAGGAAACTGGAGTACCTGGAGAAAACCCATGCATGGACAGGGAGAACATGTAAACACAGAGACGCCTCAGGTGATCATGCGATCATCTTGCTGTGAGCCGACAGCACTAACCACTGCCTACCGTGCCGACCTCCTGTTCAGTGAAAGTTCCTTTTTTCAATTTCTGAAAGTAAGCAACCCTAGGCTGTTAGCAACATATGTCATTACCCTGTGTGTGGGTGTGTGTGTTTGCATGTTTGTGTGTGTATTATGCCATATTGTTTTATTGTATTTCTTTGTGTCATTTGCTGCATTTACTACTACTAATACATTTTATTTAAAGGGGTCTTTCAAAACTCTCAAAGTCATCTTACAGAAATCAACTGTAAACACAATAAAACAATAAAAATCGATTAACAGAATAAAAGAGAGCAGATACAGAACAACAACAATAGATAAACTAGTCATAGGAAACTGATGGCAATTACAATGACTTATGATTGCAATGAATATGCTTCTCTAAACAAATGAGTTTGAAGCTGAAATTTAAAGGTGGTAATAGAAACAGAATTTCAAAGGCAGAGAAGGCAAAGAAGCTGCTGTAGGACTGTTGTTATACGGTTGACAGAGGGGGTTCTAGGGATGATATGGAGTTTTGAACTAGTTGAAGTTTATGGAGAAGCTTTTCAGGTAAACCAAAAAGAGAATTACAACAATCGAGACAAGATGTGACCCAAGTATGGACCAGAACAGCAGTGGTGTTAGGTGTAAGGGGCGGACACAGACAGGAGATGTTTTGTAGGTTGAAGCTGATCAATTTACTGTCCGTTTTTCCTTTTTCTTGTCTTTGTAATCTTGCTGTGGTGAAGTGAATTTCCCCTGCTGGGAGCAAAAAAGTGCTATCTTATTTCATCCAGTAGACAGAGTTTAATGAAGTCACAGAAATTAGTAAGTAGATGTACATCTACAACTGATTAACTTTAGGAGTCAGTCCATTTCAAGATGGCTCCCATGGCTAATTAACAATTTTTCAAACTTTGGTATGCGAGGCAACAGGCAATAAGCAACCATTCAAGGAATGCTACTTTTTTAATTGCACTAAGTTATAGTTAGTTTAAGCTGAGGGGTAAAAAAAACATGTTCAAAAGACATTTTCTTTATAATATTAAATGTAAACTCACTTAAAAAATGTAATAGACCTATTTTAAACACTTTTGGCATTTCCATCATAAATTAACCCTGCCATGGAGGACTGACTGTCTTCAGAAGTTTTAGAAATCATTGCTTATATCATCGGAGACGTCAACGTGACATTGGATAAGGGTTGCCAGATAGTTAGTGAGGAAACCTCGGGCTGCCGCTTTAAAAATGTTCATTTTGACCGAAGGAATGTTATGCACGGAGCGAGGGTGAGCTTTCTCGCTCAGTGGTGTGTGTGTGTGTGTGTGTGTGTGGGTGAGGCGCAAAATGAGATTGGCGAACACGCGCACAGGAGAGGAGTGTACGCGCCTTGCGAGCACACGGTCCGGCTGGTAGGAATCAGACTTTCTGATGATATGTGGATGTTCACGTGAGTAAAAACGAGATTTTTAAAAATTCCAAAACTATGGCCTATTTGAACTTTTAAAAAAACTATTTACTGACAATCTTATCGACCCTAAAACCCATTTTATAGAGACGGTAATTATCGTGTAATCTGGCAACACGGACTTGGCTGGTCGTTTCGGCGTGTTATGAAAGGCAGCTCCTCCCGTCGCTGTAAAGAAACTCAGCTCTTTGAATGCCCTACCGTGGCTGCCTGCTGCTGAAAAACCGTCACACTCAGACACGACGAGCATGTTCCACGAAAAAGGTAAGAATTTTTTTATAATTTTTTTTTTTTTGCAACATGGGGAAAAGTTTGGACAGAACGGCGTCGCGCGACCGTGACTGCGTGCGGGAGGACAGCCTGGGTCCGGTTTTGTCTCCTGCAGGAGACGTTCGTGTCTCCTGTCACAACTTCTGAGGTTTGGGAAGCAAACACGTGTTCACAACAGCGGCACAGAACCGATTTGGAGTCGCTTATTTCTAGTCATATAATTCAGGTTTTGTTGAAATAAAGTCCATGCTTATTCGCGCCGGAAATGAACCCACAGGTGACTGTGTTGGGTGACCGGACGGTCACCCAAAACATTGAGCAACATTTTCAAAAGGCAACATTTCTGCTACTTTTCAACTGAGTATGAAAAAAACTTTAGTTCCACATGATCAATTTGGGTTCACCCTATATGTCAGCCAGTTACAGCTGTTCATCTAGTGATTACTACCTGAAAGCTTTATTAAAATCCATCCATTGCTTTGTGAGATATTTTGCTAACACATAGCCATTTGACTTCAATTGTTTTAAAGTTTTAAAGGCAGGCCTGGTCAGAGGAAGTGTTTGGGAAGAGTCTTAGCTGCCAACACACTAAATTGGAGCTCAATATATGCAAAATTGCCCGAGTCAGAACCTTTCCTTTTGTGCATTAGCTAAGGTTGCTTATCTGTGGCGGCCATCTTGAATGAGATCCACTCCCAAAAGTCAATCGGCTGCAGATGTACATCCAGTGATTACTTTCAGAGTTTCATTCATATCCGTCCACTAGTTGATGAGATAAATTGCTAACAGTACGGACACCTCTGATCTGTACTGTTATACAACTTTATGTCTAACCTGTGTGGAGAGTTCCTTGGTCTTCATGCTGCCTCTTGCTTAGTGGCAGCCTTTACTGCTTAGAGATGTTAAACTGGTGTTGGTTCTAGAGGCTATCAGAACAGGTGTATAAACTGATTTATTTAAAAACAATTTCCTTCCCCCCCCATTTAACTTTATTATTCAGAAGTATTTTTTTTTAATTTGTTGCTTAAAATCAAAATAAAAATGCATTTAAATTCCAGGATTTAAGGCTACAAAATAGTAAAAATGTGGTTGTGTGTAAGGGGCAGGTAATTTTGCAACCCACTGTATTAGCATGATAATAACTGTCGTCCACGTAAACCTTCATGAAATTGCTGAAAGCAGGAATAAGCAGTGGATGACTCAGATGGTGTTATTCTCCCAGTTCCTGACACTCCGGTGGAAGTCCTGGTGGAGCTGTTAACAAAAGCCAAGGACATAGCTGCGGCGTGTGGAGCTGTTCCAGACGAGCTGAAAAGTCACCTGCAGAAGGCTCTGGACATTGCCAGTGGACTGGATGACTACTTGGAGAAAATGACCACACAAGAAAGCGAACCTCTGGCAGAACTTTACAAGTACGGCATTTACTTTTTGCACATGTTTATCTGAAAGCTCAAAATGTTTGCCGTCCGAAGTACGTGACGTTAAAATTTCCATGCATCTGCTGTGTCAGAAAGACGATTACTCACGACTGGGATCAAGTGTTCAAGGAGGGCAAGACTATGTTCCGGCTTCCCAAAGAGTGCATCACTGGCCACGTTGAGGGTGGGACGATAATGCTTTTGCCGCTTATCGGATTGCATTTCCTGCTTTATCTGTGCAGCGATGATGTATGCTTGCATGTGTTTTTGGCAGGTCAGACCCTCAAGATGCTGATCCACATGAGTCAAGCCAAAAAGGTCCTGGAGATAGGAATGTTCACTGGCTATGGAGCTCTGTCCATGGCTGAGGGCCTCCCTGAGGACGGATGCTTGGTGGCCTGTGAGCTAGAGCCGTACCTTAAGGAGTTCGCTCAGCCCATCTTTGATAAGTCTCCACATGGCAGGAAGATCACTGTAAAGATTGGGTCTGCCATGGACACCTTAAAGGTGAGGGGCAGTTACTGTCACATTAATGTAGGGATCATTCTCTACATCTCACATTGATCTTATGTCAGACTTTGAAAATATATCACATATTAACATTTATTGAGTTATGAGACCTTGACCTTGAAAGTCTTTCAGGTGACCGTGTGCGTTCTGAAGGCTCTGTGTACCTACTATGCATGTGCCATCAATGAAAAAGTCCAGGCCAAAGATGCATCAAATAAAGGATTGCACAAGTCTGACCATGAGCAGAAAAGGATGAGTAATGTTGACCGCCTGTTCACTGATTCAGCATTTGTTTAAAAATTTTATTACCTCTGTACTATATTGCTCCAGGAGACTTATGCACATACAAATATTAGCTGAAAGCCTCTTTTATTTCTATGTAATCAGATTACAGTAAAGACAAAGTTCCCTATTGTCATATGAGAAAGTGACAGATGCTGCATCTACACATTCTATGTTTCAGCTAAAAAAACAAAACAACAAATTCCTTTAGTGGCCACAAAGATTTAAAAAAAATTGTAGCCAATTTATAACTTGTAACAACTGTTTAAACAAACACTTTTATTCTGACTGGACTGACGAGCTAAAGGCTAGTCTGAGCGGGGCAAAGACCGAAGTGGAATGTTGTCTTACAACAACTCCAGTCTCAAAAAAATTCACAGTGGTTCATTCAAATGAACTTTTACATTACTTTCTGTTTTGAACTACATGATTAGCAGCAGCTAGCTGTAGCACTTCTGTTGCAGTCTGAAGAGATATCCAGCAAAGATATAATACGTCTGTCAGGAAAAAACAAACAAACAAAAAAAAACACGCAGCAGCAGCAATGCACTTTAATTTTGGCCCTGCACAGACTAGCTGGTAGCTCATCCATCTGGTCAGAATTAAAATCTATTTCTCCAAACTGGAGCTGTTCAAACAGCAAGTAGGACATTACTTGTTCAGGTCTTCTCTACAGAACCTCACTTCAAAACATCTGAACTACCCCTTTAAGGCTTAACTTTTCGGGATGAGGTTTGGTTGCTTTAAGCTGCCATTTAAAATCAGGTAAAATGAATGCAGATTAAAAACTTTTAAGCTTTTATACTACAGTTCATTTCCGTTTTTAACTTAAATTTCATTTTTTTATATTTTCTTAAATTTATGAACATTCAGAAAAGTTGAAGAAATTGCACGAAGAAGTGCTTACATAACTAATTACCTGTCTGAAACACATCTAAACATCAAAATACTGTTACAAAGCAGATTTCATTTTGGAGACTTTTGGTTAAAATGCATTCTCCATTGTTGACAGTGGCCTAGAGCTGGGGTCTTTTCTTATATTACACAGCAGTAATACCAGTGTGGTACAACATAAAGCAGTTTTTCTGTTTGGACACACACAAAAACATGTTACATTTGATGCACTTCACAAATGTTTTGCCACTGCATCCCTCGTGATGAGTCTGCCTTTTATGTACATTCTGTGGCTGTAATGTAAAAATGACACGAGAAGGTACCAAAGGTGTCCCACAAAGGCAGGAGGGTTTGAGCTAAGAAAATGAACTTTCACACACAGTTTAAAGCACAAAATAAGTCCTTTCAGAAATATACGTTTAATAATAAAACAAAATCATCATGGATAATACAAACTATAATATTAACTTTACATAGAAAAGTTTCAGCACATTCCGTGAAAAAGTCCTCCTTGTGATTCTGTTTAGATCCTAAAAATCATGTTTTAAGCTCCAAAGCTTGAATCAACACAACAAATCAAGAACAAATCAAATCGAAAAGAGGGAACAATTTTTTTTATGATTTACTAAATCATCCAGCAGCAATTGTCCAGCTGCAAAATCTTTCTCTCTTCTCATGAACATTTGTGCAATCTTAAATCTGAAATTTTGAAAACTGAGCCTTTAGGTTTAGAACAATAAAAACAGTATTAAATGTTTCTGAAAAGGAAACTTTAAAAACTTTAACTAAACCTTAAAAAACAAACTTATCAACTTATTACCTATCAAAATGTGGTTTTAATAGAGCCTTCAGATTTTTAGATATCCTAAAAGTCAAACACATCTCAGATATTTTGCTCTTTTGTTTGCTTTTTCCTTATTTAAAACATCCTGTGATGTGTTTTGTAAGGGTGACCTGGTACAGAATGACCCGTAGCTCATATTTACCTCTTAAATTTGCACTGTTTGCTATGTCAGCTGCTTTGCATAACCAAAACTAGCCACACATTAAAAATGACATTTTAGGGGACACTTGTTAGCTTTGTAATTACGTCATTTGCCTTTCAGGAGCTCGCTGCTGCAGGTGAGCAGTTTGACATGGTCTTCATTGACGCAGACAAAAGCAATTACATCAACTACTACAACTTTATCATGGAGAACAGTTTGCTGAGATCACGAGGGGTTATATGCGTAGATAACTCCCTGTTCAAAGCAAAAGTTTATCTTAAAGACACCACAGACAGCAACGGACTGGCGCTTCGAGAGTTCAACGAGTTTATCTCTAATGATCCACGAGTAGAGCAGGTATGTTTCAGACCTTTCCATGCTTCAGTCAGGAGTTTGATTCTTAGTCCTCTTTCATGTTAAGGCTCTCCCCCTCTGTTTGAAAGGTTATTCTCCCTCTAAGAGATGGCATCAGTCTCATCCGGCGCCGGTCTGTGGCCTCCCCGTGCTCGCTCACTCAGGTACTGTTAAAACTTCTCAGGTAAGAGTCTGTTGGGAACATTTTCATCCTCACTGAACATGCCTGCGCGTTGATTCCTCTTCGACAGTGTAAGATAACAGACGACGAAGTTTTCAGAGGAGTCGAGGGCCGTTCCATCCTCGATCGGATGCGCCTTGATGGAAAGGTGGCGTATGTGACGGGTGGGGGGCAGGGAATCGGACGAGCGTTTGCTCACGCTTTGGGAGAGGCTGGCGCCAGGGTGGCTGTGGTGGACGTGGATCAAGGAAAAGCTGAGGCTGTTACTCGGGAGCTCTTTCTTAAAGGTGAGCAGTGTTGATGCAAAACACTTTAGCTGCTTGCCCAAATGGCTTCATTCACCAGTTCATTTGGTGCGAGTGCAACAAAATCTGAAGATACTGCGCCACAGTCAACAAATCACACTTCTGCATTCTTTTGAGATGAGCAAATAAATGTTTCTTTCTAAAATCAGACTCATTAAAACATGTTTAATCTTAATTTGCTTCATTCTTTCTCAGCTTTGCACACATATTAAAGTTCTCTGTTGCCACAACAGATTTCCATCATCTGTAAAATAAAAAAACAAAACGTGTTTTTTTTTAATTATGATACATGAATAAAAATGATGCTGCTTTCAAAGTTTTATTTAATCAGAGCAGAGCTGTGACCGTTTTTCAAAAAAGCAACTTGCGACCTTTTCCAGTGTTTTTGGAGATTTTTAAAAACTGACGTGAAAGCAAGTATGATTCTTTCCAACCAGCAGTGAGACACTTTTTATCTTTTTGTAAATGGCAGCAGTAATGTTTCAGTAATATTTAAGAACATGTTTGATTGTTTCAGTAACTCACAATTTCTGTGGACAGACACCACAACAAATGTTCAGGAGTATTTTTGAGTTATTTATGAGATGTATGTCTAATAACTTGAACGCTGCTTCGTTAGAGAACACTATACTGTGTACTTTAACTAAGGGCATGTACACAGTGTACTCTGTACATGAAAACCTTTTGGGAAGAGACAGATACACAGAAAAAAGGCTCTCAGATGTGTGGTGGTTATGGGTGGTAATATGATTAAGTGAAGAAAAATATTCTGTCAAAGGATTTTTTAGTTTTTTGCTTTAATTCCTGATTGCAGGAAGTCAAAAACCAGACAAGTACAGGCAGAAAATATATATATTTTTTTGTTTGTTAATTTAAAGATTATTAGGTATTAATCTGTATTTAGACAACAGCTAAAACATAAGGTATCTTTAAGAATGTTTGGAAGAGTTACAACACAGTTCTGTTACTGGTTAAACTGGTCTTGTAGGCAGGGAATACATAGTAAAAATACAATGTGCTTGAGAAATTTAAATAGTCTCTTTGCATTAAAAAGTATAGGTTTAGGATTATAAATTGTGTAACCTGTTTATAGTTTTTGGCCAGCAGATGGCAGCATACTAAAGGATAAAATGATTTAAAACATTTTAGATACCTGTCAATATTTTTTCCCTTTTACAGAATAAAACATCCTACAGATATTAAAAAGCAAAATTAAAAAGTGGGATAAAATTCAGATTTATGTGTAAGCGGTTCACTTTGTTTATTGTAATAATTTCAGGTTTTATATATTTTGTTTCATTCACCAGTTCATTTGGTGCGAGTGCAACAAAATCTGAAGATACTGCGCCACAGTCAACAAATCACGATTCATATTTTCTTTTGTCAGGTATCCACGCCATTTCTATCACTGCTGACATCAGCAAGTCCAACGACGTCCAGAGGATGGTGGACACCATCGTCTCCAAATGGGGAACGATCCACATCGCTTGTAACAACGCTGGGATCAACATGAACTCAGCCAGTGAAGATACCAGTTTGGAGGAGTGGGATCGAACCTTCAGCGTCAACCTGAGGGGGACTTTTATGTGCTGTCAGGTGTGTGCATCTCCCACCGAGAAAACAGCAGGGGACGTTTACTTCAAAGTTTCACTCTAAAAAGTTATTAGCATGAGATTTACCAATCTATAAATATCCATGTCTTTACTTTAAGACATGGACATAATTTACTGGTTTTCTTAATCAAAGGCTATAGAAAAATAAAATAATTCAACAAATAAAATGTTTTTTCGTGGGGAGGCAAAACAAATTAAAACATCCTGTTTACAAACACCAAACAAATAATTTATAAACATATTGTTTCTATTTGTTTTTAAATGAATAAACAACATCATACCCAGAAAATCAGGACCTAAATTAAGACAACTGCCTTTATAAAGATGTTGTCTTTAAATGAACAAAATTTTACAAATTATTTTACCAGATTTCCTGAAACAGCAAGGAAGAAAGGAAAAACATAATCAAATAAAATAAACTCAGACACATTGTATTTTTCTATAAAAAATGTCCAGCTATTTTGGTGTGACCACACAAAGAAAAAATCTTTTTACTTTTTATTTATTTATGGCAATAATAAAAACAATGTTACATAGATTTTTTTATTTCTAATCAAGCTGAATGCATAAGATATAGGAACTCAAAATGTGCTCTACCAAATTCTTTACCAGAACAGCAGCATTAACATACCTGAGTTTTGAGATTTCTCAGTTATTCCACCTGAACTTTACAAAATTTGTTAGTTTTATTAACATTTACTTCACAGGGTTAAACCAATATAAAAGCATTACATTTGGTATTAATGATACTATGTTCTTAAGCTTTAAAATTGTATTAATAAATTGTTTTTTGATTCCTGTTTGTTTCAGAACTACTATAAGAGAATCAGGTTTTGATGAGATATTTCACTCAGGTGCCTGCATAGTCACTAAGTTTAGGTGTAAAATAAAAGGCACTGCCACACATTTTTACTAATCTTCAAATTCACCTAATTCCAACTAAAACTGTCCTATCTCTGAAGATAAACTGCATGTTTTTGTGTTGATCTGTGCTCAAGCCTTTGGTGTGGCCTTAAACGATAGGATGTTTAATGAGCCTCTTCCCTCTGAATCCTTTGCCTTAGGCAGCAGGTCGAGTGATGTTAAAGCAAGGATATGGAAAGATTATCAACACAGCCTCTATGGCCAGTCTAATAGGTGAGTGATGATTTTATTCCCCACTCGGTGTCACCCTCTGGAGACCCTCAGTGTCTGCTTTTAATCTCTCTGTTTGGCGCAGATGGTTGGACAGACAGGAGGATGGAAGGAACCGATGTGGATTCTGAACATCGCATAAAATAGTTTTCATCATCAAACAGAAAGCATTTGTTACAGTTTTGCTATTTATGAGTCCCTTAAAGTGAATTTAAAACCGGATTAAGCAGCTTTTCTCCTTTACCCCAGTTAAATAGTTGTATAGAGATGCATCCACCCCTGCATACAGTAAGCAGAGCAGGAAATACATAGTGTTGTGATTGCGTCTCATCACGGCAGTTTTGCATCATAATAAACATCCCCTCTCTGCGGAGCTGTCTGGAGGATGTGGAAGGCAACCTGAGGTCCAACTTGGAAGGGAGGGGGATGGTTCCTGTGCAGAGGCAAATCGCCAACCTGCGCCAGCGGCCTTGTTTGAACAGCGGAAGACACTTTGAGAGTTTAGCGAGAGGCTTGTAAAAGTCGTGCAACTCTCCACGCTAGTGTTGTGTTCCGCCTCCAACAGGTTCCTCCGGAGGAACAGCAGCACTTCATCAGCAGTGCAGTCAGGACGCCAGTAAAACACTGTGCCATATGGGCCTCAGTCCCGACTGCAGGGGCAATCTGTAAAACAGGAGCATGCTGGTAAATAGAGGCCGGCATAAAGAAAATGATCAATTACTCGCATTACGTTCAGTCCTGCAGGAATTTACTTTATCGTTCTGGACATCTGTTATAATATTGTCATAATGTGTAATCAGATGGGACCCGTACTAGCCAAGTGGAAGACCAAAACGCAGTCATAAACGTCCAATTAAAATGCACAATGACAGCTTTTTGTCCATCTGCTGGATAGAGAAGTGTATGTGTGCCCCCGCTAACACCCTCCCTCACACACACACACACACACTCTGGCCATCAACAGTTTTATTTTTCTGAATGATGGCCAGCACTCAGACACACTCGGACAGAAAACGTCCAACTTCATGTGTTTTTTATTAGATTATTTTTTAATGGGGAGGGGAGGAGAGGCTGTGTGATGACCTTACTGAGGGATTTGTGACTTTTTAACACTCACCTGCTCGTCTCAGCTGCATAGTAATCTAAAGTTGCAACAGCAGCACCATTTAGGGAGAAGAGTGCATCATTTGAACTCTTTATCTGCTCAGAAGAATTCTAAATGTAAAGGCGAGTCTGATAAGAGCGCGTTTTCTCCCACTTGAAATGGGCAATAAGTAGCAGGGTGAATGTTAAAGAGGGCTTTGGAGAATGTGCTCCTTTTGCCTCCTTTTCCCTTCTCTGGGGATTACTGCTCTTTAAGACGGTGAAAAACATCAATGCAAGTTTATTTAAAGGATGAAGGCATTTTCTGAATGGTATTTTGGGGCCGTATCATCGGGTCTTGAGCGAGGATTAGTGCTGTTAGGCATTTTGAGCTGTGTTTCCTGTCCTGATAAGTCGGATTTCACCTTCAAATCTGCATGTAAGCCCTGGGCTCTGCTCCTCCTCGCCTACTCCTCTGAGGTCCTAGCCTAGCCTTATCCAGCCCAACCCAACCCATCCATACACACTGCTGCCATCCCTCCACACTCCTGCGCAAACCAATTCACTCTCAGCTTCCATGTCATCATCTCTTCCTTATTTCTTCTACACTTCCCTACTTTTGCCTCTATCTTGCACATTTTTATCTGGGCAGCGGATGCTGGATGCTCCAGCCTCCTCTTCCTCAGGACGGGTTTTTGCCTCTCCGCAGCTGGCCGGTATTCATCATCCCGGTCTCACACTGAAGCCATTTGGCAGTCGGATCGGCGGGTGATGAGGTTAACTACTAAAGTTGTATGTAACTTGGAGCCTTTCTTGTGATGATTAATCAACCAGCAGAAAATGAGCCCCTGTCCCGGCATCCCATGCAGCGTGCAGCATCTGTGATGGTCAAGGCAAACAAATGGCTCCCTGCCTTTGTTGCTGAGGACAGAGCATAACTGGGCATTATGAGCAATTAATTTTACATGACTTCATCCGTAGAGTCCCCAGCAGCGAAGGGAAGAGCTTTTTTGTAGCACCCTCAAGAAACTGCACAAGCTGTAACATGTAGCGTATAGGCTCTTAGTTTTCTTTGAGAAAGAAACTATTTAGTTTCTATAAAGAAAGGAATAAACCTTATTTTTTGAGGCTTTTAAAACCGACATGTTACACTGTAACTGTTAGCCAGTTGGGAGGGTGTGTAGGCGGTTTTTTGTATCGAGGGTACGGCCTCGTGTTCCTAGTGTGCAGACTCTGGCTCCAAAAATAAAGCATGGCAGCACCCAAAACAACTGATAGTTTGGCTTCAGTTTTGAACAACGGGAGAAGACGGAGGCACTTCGTCCATCTTTATTAATGACCATGGATGTACCGTGATTTGTGCAGCATACTGTCAGATGCACACTGGATTCTTCTGATGCTGCAAAGTGCAAAGCAACATGAACACACAACCTGATCACTCAGGATAATGATGAACCTTTTTGAAACTTTTGTTGGGGAAATATTTGAAGCTGTTCTTGGTGAACTAATTTGCTAAGATGACCAATAGATCAGTCTTGTTCATGATACTATAACTTTTTTTTTTTACCTCTGCTCTCCTTCCCACTCTCTAGTCCCCCATCCTCAGAAGCAGCTTTCTTACAACACATCCAAGGCTGGAGTGGTCAAACTGACTCAGACTCTGGGCACTGAATGGGTCGACAGAGGAGTGCGTGTCAACTGCATCTCACCGTGAGTGCTGTCTTCGCTTCTGTTTTGTGCCAGAATACACCTTTTGATTGTCATAAGAGACTCGGCAACTAAATGAAGCAGTGATGAGTGTGTTTGCTTCCAGACGAAGAGCTCCGTTTGAGAATGATGCATTCATTTAAGTCCTCAAACAATGCATCGGTGCTTAATTAGATGACGTCTTGAGGGATGAATCAAACAAGCGCTTGCTCTAATTGTTCACTTCAATTAGGCAATCAAATGTGCAACCTCACTCCAAGTGTAGCCGCAACAATAGCGCCTTGTTTGTATCTATTTGTCTGTGAAGCTAAGCGGTTGGAGGAAAAAAAAAAAAAGAAGAGGAGAACACAGGCCAGGCTTTCTGTGTGTTGGAGTAGGAAGGTGTGGAGGGGGTAGGGGAAGGGGGGTGTTGTTAAGCGGAGCATCCCTTAGCCCCAGTCATCCCTGAGCAAATCCGTCCGGTGGCTCTGGGCGAACCAGGGCCCAGTCAGAGCCCCAGAACAAAGCCCCCACACACAAGCGCCGTGCTCAGCTTTATTTATCGGCAGCTTGTTTGCTAATTTTAATTTGCAAAGAAGCAATTCTCTGTCTCCCCCTCGCTAACTGGGTGTCTCAATGGGCCTCTGATTTCTTTGAAGTGACAGTCGGTAAATATGCATAAAAAAGGGACACAATTAGCGCTCACGAGGTTGACTGGAGCCTGATTCTATTGGCAACTTTAGCCGCAGCGGTGATAAGCTGCATTATCTGGAAAATTGGCTGAGGGAAAACAGTACCTCTGATTGCCAGGAAAGGTTCCAGATAACAGGGCAGCTGAAGAGAAATATAATTGAGGTGGAATATGTTAACCAGGGTGTCACACGTGCTCCTTGGAAGTGCTAATTTAGCCAAATGTTGGAATTCTATATCAAGGCAACAGGATATATTGAACAATGATTCCGACTTTATGGCTTTTAGTCACTGTCACACTGATTGTGTTGTGAGTCAGAAGGCGTCTCGTATGAGGCACAGACGAGCATGTTGACATGTTTATACAAATGTAAGCTCTGATATGTGATTGTAGGAGATATTGGAGGGCAATTTGACATTAGTGCAGCTACAAAAATAACCATTTTCTGATCAGTTCTACCCGAATTCTGTTACAGTATCAAATAAGTTTGAGCACATTTTATTGTGGAATCAAAGCTGAGAAGAACACAAGTACCACAGGCTATGAGTAAATTATACTAGGCGTTCCATCATACCTGTGCTCTCCTCCTGGGACGTGTCAGTCAATAAAGTGCCCCCAGTCACACAGTAAATATCAGAGATGCCATGTCACACCGGTTCTTCAAAGGATAATTGGTTTTATTTGTGTCACCAAAGTGGTGGTTCTGAAACAACGCTGTCACTCCTGGCTCTGCACTGTGATGCCTTCTGATTTCATTGTGTGTGTGTTTCTCTTTTTCAGAGGGATTGTTGACACCCCTCTCATCCACTCAGAGGATCTGAGGCCTCTGGTGCAGCGCTGGCTGTCAGATATCCCTGCTGGTAGACTGGCTCAAGTGACAGACCTGCAAGCTGCAGTGGTCTACTTGGCATCTGAAGCCTCTGACTACATGACAGGGCATAACTTAGTCATAGAGGGTGGGCAAAGTCTGTGGTAGAAGCAGCACATAAAGAGATGCAAACTTTATTTTTTTATTTTATTTTTTTTTGCATTTTCACTTTCTTGGAATTATTAGAAAAAGTAGCTTTTATTGTTCTTTGCAAGTTGAAGTTCATTACTACAGTGATACAACTTCAATTGTTGAATTAAAAAAAAAGCATAAAATTAAATACTAAAGAGTCCCAACATGTTGGAAATTTGCTACTCATGAAAAAATATGAAAAACACTACTGTTGTGAACCTTTTAAAAAAATTACTGTCACAATTTTTGATGCATGCATTTGTTAAATCCTTTTTACTCTCTTGGTGACTGCGGGCAAAACAGCAGATTGTGCTATGTGGTTGTGGCTTTAGGTGGTTTTGATTGGGAAAACAATGTAGTTTTGGTACTCTGATGCACAGGATAGAGGCTTCTTTACATTAATAAATGAAAATAAATCTTGCTGTGTTTGTTGATTTGTATGCAATTTGTTTTGGCGCAATTCGGCTGCCTTAAAAAAAAAGCACATACACACCAAACCATAGTTAATATCTAATGATTGCTTTACAAATGACCATTAATTTACATTCATACCAAAATGGCCTTTTTTTGTTGTTCCTTTCTCAGGACTCGCACCCATCACTTTCAGGGTTACTGTATCCCAGTCTGCCGCTCTAGTTCTTTCTTGCCAAATGGTCCCCACAAGTGGTGCTTTTGGGCACCATCTTAATTGCTCCATTAACTGTTTGTGTGCTGAAAAACACTACTTAAAGGCGAGGTTAGCCGAGGACGTGACCCCAGTCGCTGCAATTATATGAAAAGTAGCGGCCAATTAGCGCTCTTTGCAATGAGACACTGTTGGTGTTTATGTGAGCAACTTCAAGTTCTCACTGCTAGTGACCGTGCTCTGATTTACATAATTGGGGGATTGGTCATTAATGGGAATGGTGTGTGAGAGGATCCCATTAAGATATGGAGTGAGATCTGATCTCACACCATAGCTCTGTGCTTTTTATCTCCAGCTGTACTGGCAATTATTAGGATTCTTATCACATCAGCTTTTTTTTTTTTTTTGCGAAATACCAAACTTTGGCACAGTCTGGAAGCAAGACTTGGCAGAATTTGTTCCAAAGAGGACAAGTTTATCACTCCCAGGCAGTTTCACCATTTCACCAGTGAGGGGCAGCATTAAGTCAGGCAGCCGCAACACTTGTGACACAAAGATGTAAGAGGTTATCACATTATTTGTCATCTAAAGGTAATAACGGTGAGCTGTCACATCTGTGAGCGGACTGATAGAAGTACAACTCTCTAATTTTAATATGCAAACAGCTCATGGGAACCAAAAACTAGCTAAATAAATACTAATATATATGTACAAGTAAATGTAGTTTGATAGTTGAACATTACATTTCAAATGCATTAAAAATGTAATTTATATCCAGCTGTTAAGTTAGGGGTTTTACATTATCGTCAGAAGTTATGAGACAGCAAAATGAATGTTAAACATCAAGGTTTTAGGAGCAGTATGTATTTATGTACATTTGGCTGCAGTTTTAATGTCCCTTTTAAAAGTTCTGTTTTTCCTCTGTCTAGATTTAAATGTTCCTCCAAGTGAAAGGATGCAAAACAGGCTTTGCAAACTTATAACGGCTGAAATTCCCCCCACAGTTCTTTTTCAGGCCACTCACTGCCATCATCTAGTGGAAGTGTCTAAACTGTTGTTTTGCCGTCATGTTTTGCACCACATTAACCTCTTTCACAGCTCAACTGGAGAGGTCTTGTTTTCCTTTACAACTGCCGCCAAAAGAGCAAAATCCGTCATTTGAGCGGCAAAACGTGATCTCTTGAATGCAATAACCTGCTTCATGAGGTGTAAGTGATCTTGAATCCATTATTTATCACCTGCTATTGGTGCCATTACACTGAAGAGTGGGACCCTGTTGTACAAAGTGCTGTTGTGCTAAACAGTTCCACGGCAGAAAAAGCCACTTGCGCCCTCACACTTCAACTCAACTTTGATTAATGCTCCGCTCTGTCACGGCATAAAACATTTTACTGCAGCAGTCGTTCAGAGGGAGACCTGGGTCGATGCTGAACAACATCATAAGGCAGTACGTGTTGGGGAGAACGCTGTGTTCGGGTGACAGCAGGACCCAAGGGTTTATAGATGACAGATTAACATTTGACAATATCAATACACTTTATTGATGGATTAAAGCATCCTGTTACATACCCACTCAGTAAGCTGTTTAAAGATGAAATGTTACCTCCCTTATAAAGAGTTGCACCTGCTGTTTTTATGCTCTGAGGTACAGCAGCAAAAACCCCATTGTGGGCCATTAAACACCAAGATAGGGGTTCTTGTGGAATTCTGCAGAAATAAAATAAACTCTAATTTACCAATAATTAGCCTAAACTGTGGCAAAGATATAAAAACTGTAGTTACAAATGGTAAAACAAAAATAATAGCTGATGAAACTCTTAAATAGCTTATTAGCAATTTGTGTACATTTTAATCAGCCATAATCAGGGCCGTGAGTCTGACTTTTACTTTGAGGATTAAAAGCTGAAAGGTTTGCGAACTACTGGATTAGAGTGCAAAAATAAGAATGTTTTGATGCAAAATGGGCTGACGGGAAATGGCTGCCAACAGATAAAACCTGGAACTTTGCTCTTGGGCGCCAACAAGTTTGCTGGCTGATTGGCGAAACGTTAAAATGGGATGTTCACAGTTTAACATCACTGTGAGCTGAAAAACACGTTTGGTGATGACTCCAGAATTTCAAAGCTCATATAAGGCAAAAGTTTCACATGAACTCTTCAGGGTTATGAACAAAACGTAGCTTCTTTGTGACATTAAGCCTTTAACAACTCAGAAACAGATGAAGAGGTGAATATGAACCTTGTTGGTTGCTGAAGGCATTTAGCTGTGAGCAGATAACTGTAATTGTAGATTATTTTTTTTAAAAAAGAAAAGATTTACAAACAAAATACAGCATACTTAAGACAGTTAGACAATTTTTTTGAAACATCACCCTGCTTTACATGAATCTAAGTGGCTGCTTAAGCTAATTTCCTGATTAGCAAAACAGGTTTAAATGTGCCAGAAAAAAAAATAAATAAATACAAGCATGGCTGTTTCACTGCAGTTCAAGATCAAACTGTTTTACAAGGAAAAAAGGAAAGTTGGAGCTCAAATCTCTGTAATTAAATTAACTTTTTGTTTAAGAAAAAACAAAACACAGGAACCAAACACAAACTGCTATTTCATTTTGATCACGAGGGGTTGCATCAAGTTTGATTAGCCCTTTGTGTTCTCGTGTGATTGTGTGTGTGTGTGTGTGTTGCACTTGACTCGCTGAAGGCGCTGGATCGTTGGCTACCGACGTTTGTTAGCTCATGTGTTATTCATTGAAAAGCTGTTTTGCTGTTTGCTCTCAGCACGCTACCTGCCGACTTCACATGGGGTCACTTCAACAGGCAGCTGTGTGTACTCAGGATTGCCTCTAAATAAAAAGCGCGAGGCAATATTACATCTTGTTTCACTGGAGTGCTCGAGTTCCTTTCCATGAACAGGATTTATTGAAACCTTTCATCAAATTTAGGTTTCACGTGCTTATGTTTTGGTTTTCTGGCTTAAAACACTTGACTTTCCATTATCAAATCAAATCTTTCATAATCAAATTAATGCAAATCTTCAACCATTTGCAGTGCCTGTAAAGCTATGCATTCCTGATACTTTTAAAGAAAAACAAAAATTGCGTTGAACACCGCATCTCTGTTTAACTGCTTATTTTACCATTTGGTTTTACATGGATGTATTTACCCAACATGATTGTAGCATTATTATTTTTAAAGGTGTCTCCCATGACATCTCAAGAGGTGTCTAAAAATGATTCAAATGTCCACATCATGTCTCCCGACTGTAAATATATCAGGCTTTTATTCAACATTAATACTGAGCTGGGGAAACATTGCACTCCGAGTTCCCTAATTACAATGCAGCTAATGTATTATTTCCTCCCCATGTGGGATTACTTTCATCTTTCCCATTAAGATGCACATTTTGTTTGGATACTCAAATTACAAACCCCATATTAAATCTGACTGTGCAAAAGGCATTGATCATAGCCCCGATAGCTGCACTCCAACTTTGATTTAATTTGCACTTCCATTAATATCTATGAGACGTCCGATTGTCGTCTTGGGCATATTGATGGTATTGTAGGCCCTGCCTTCATATAATGTTCCCCAGCGGCAATGAGGAAATGTTACAGAGAATTAGGCCGAGAAGCAGGCTCAGTGGAACTGGCACTGCAGTTGAAAATTCATTATCCTAATAAATAGAGGAGGGGGGAAAAAATGCAAGAATCTTAAGAGAAATTTCTCTCCCCTTCTCTCTCTTAGAACAAAAACACAAAAAGCCCCCACTCTGGCTTCTAAGGCGAATGACAGAAGCTGCTGCTCATGCACCTAAAGGGTTGTTCTGGCTTTCCGAGAAGTCTTTAAAATATGCCTGATGTTTCAATAAAAAAAGCACTCTCTTACTGCCTGTCCATCATGAGGTTTTATGTTCACATTCGGGGCTGTTTGCATATATTTCTTCTCATCTCCTTAAGAATTAACATTAATTGGAATAGCAGGCTAAATCTTATTAAAATCTTTCAAACTCTGGTGTATGAAAGAAACTCCAATTATTTAAAGCGAATACAATACAACATCACTGGTAGATTTTGCTAGATAAGCATCAGGCCATGCTGATTTTTATTATTTTTTTTTACCTTGATTAATGAAGTGCCAACTGAGTATATATACTGCTCCCTTCCTTTGTTAGTCTTGACATGCTGTTTTCTGTGGGGAAAACACCACTGGAACCAAGAGATGAGCATTAAGGTGTAATTAATGCAATCATGAAGATGAAAATAGCTGTTGTTGCAACAAGAAAATGACAATGATGAGTGTGTGGACCAAGGAGCCAGAGGATTCTTTGTTAGGTGACTGTGCTCGGAGGCAGTGCCATCCTTTGAGCCCTCCCCACCACCACCTTCTACTTTCTGACGCTCGACAATGTATCTTTTACCAAATAGCAGCTCTGAGAAAAAAAAATCTGCTTTATTGCATCCTTCCTGGAGAACAGCTTTAACTGAGGACATCTGCATGCTTCCTCAGTGGATGGCACAATTTCCCTTTTTGTTTTCGAAAAGGGGCGGGCTCCGCTTGTCTTACGATTCTGCCAGAGTGATTCATTTTCAGGTCATTAAAAAACTCGTCTTTTGAAAGCGTTTGCCTGCTCAGGTGGCAAAGCCTGTACAGGGGAGACGCATCGTAAATAAAGGCAGCTACGTTTCAAACGCCATAAATAGGGGACACCTAAGGACCTTGCATGATTGCAGACATCTAATCATTTAATTTATGCGTGTCTAAAGGGGCCCTCATTAACATTCAAGTAGCACTCATCTGTCTAGGAAGGATCATTTCGAAGGCTGCATCACTCTCAGATGGAACGTATCTATTTGGGCATCACAGCATGGTTACACACTCAGCAAGCACCTTCTCGCATTCTCCCTCAATGTCACACGAGACACAGCATGTAACTCTCATAACTTACAGAGTATGATTTGTGATCCAGTGGTTGTGTTGCTTTTAATGTGGAGAACCGTTGAGAAAGTTAAAGCAATAATCTCTAGGTCACAATTCTGCATTGGAAGTAATACTTTTGTGTTGGAACAAACCATTTAACCTCTTCTCAAAGCCAGCTGGACAAAAACGGAATCTTTTTATCTGTGACTAGTTACCAACAGTCTTTTGATTAAAACATCTAAATCCTGAATGTTTACTTTCAATCATTTAGTACTACTACCTGAAACCGAAAAAAAATTAAAATGCATGCAGGACAGAAACTCAATAATTAACACAGATTGCTTTTGACATTTGTTCTATTGTCAACTTTTGCACTGACTGAGTGATCAATACTTTATTAATCCCTGAGGGGCAAATCATTTAACACAAAGAATTTGGATAACTTTACAGTCCGCTGTGGACTAATAGCAGGTTCACACTTTGCTGTTAAGAAAGAAGGAGTGTTTGTGTAATGTTGTTGTGATTTTAGAGGACCCAAAATGTAGACACATGATGCAGAAAGACAATAGAAAAGAGAACTCTGACATGGCAGCAAAAGAAAAAATACGGAGCAAGAAAAACACATACTAACCAAAAGAACAGAGCAGAGGACACAGAACATAAACCAAACAGCGAGATCTGAAAATGAGTGAATGTGAGATGGTACTGGGAGGATGAGGAACAAGTGAGTGCAGCTGTGCTGATTAGCAAATGAAGGACAGGTGAGTAATGAGCTGAAGGCAGGACTGACTGAGGGTAAACACAGGTGAATGATGGGGAGGAAATTAACAGAAAACAGTCTGAACACCAGGAATGTCTATATAAAACAAGTAGAAAACGTGGTCAAATCACTAAATACAGTACCTCAAACGACAAACAGCATACGTAGATTCAACACTGATTAGACGTTGGCATTTCAATCATTAGAATTCGACCACAGACCAACATTGATTCAATGACACATTTTCAACATTGGTTAATTGGCTAGAATTGGACGATTGTTTGATGGTTGATCCACCATTACATGTCGACCTTAACCAAAAATCAACCTTTTTGACCATAATTCAACAATGAATTAACATCTTTTGCTATCTGGGGTTGCCACCTGAATTTTTCATCACAATTTTTTTCCTATCAAGCTTGCCCAATTATAAGAAAATTGCTATTAAGTTTATACAGAAACAGATACCTTAATAGTCAAAGTCATTCATTGGGCTCAAAACTTTGTGGGTGTGTCAGTAATCTTGTAGATTGCTATTTTATTAGTTTAATGCAGCAAGACAATTTTAAAATATTTTCATTAGTGCAGGTTTTAGCATGTTGAGAGCTGTTTAACAATCAAACTAATAAAAACAACAAGCAGTAACAATACCATTAGATAACACTTCTGTTTATCCGGTTCTGTATTATCTTTGCCTGGCCAAGTGCTCCAGCTTGAGTTTAGTTTGAATTAGGTTTCTTAATACAATGTTCCTATTAAATAATTGTTGAAATTCCTGCCATCAAATCATAGATTTCCTTTGCTCATTGTCAGATCCTTATGTTGTGTTTTTGCCCCATGTCTGGTATTTTTTGTATTTTTTATATTTTATTTATTTATTTATTTTTGTCTTTTAACATTTCTTCTGGTTTTGATTGATCTGTCTCTCAGATCAATCTGTCTTGATTGATCTGTCTCTTGGTTATTTCTTGGCAAATAAAGTCTGGATTTGCTACCCTCTGCTTCCTATTGTTAAAGCTCCAGTCAAACCTTGAAGGGATCCAACTTCTCCAGCTAAAGCCACAGCATACTGTACAGCTGCAGTTCAAGACTTGTAACATATCAAGGTCTCAGCTTCAGCTCTTGCCTGAGAGCTTCACACTGCAATCATGTCTCCAACTGAAACTCCAGCTGAGGCTCAAGCCATATCCTAAGGCCCGGTCCCAATTCTCACACTACACCCTACGCCCCTCTATGAAGTGTGTATTCAGTCTAAGTGCACAGAAGGGTTCGTGTGTGCAGGTTACAAGCATGCAAAAATTGGAGAATTGGGACAGTATAGGTTATGCCATCGACATGCGCCTCTGTGTCATAACTGTGACATCCAACAGGGCGGGGTCAGTCACTGTTTTGGTATTTTAAGAAGGTGCCAGTACAATTTTAAAAATACAGTATAGGTATTTTTGCTTTCCAAAGTCATTGCAGGAGATATTTGGCTGTTCAAATGTGTTTTGTTCTGACTTGTTGAATATGGAGCAAAGTTTTTGATAGTATTCACACATGTATAGCAGATTGAAACAATAATTATTTCAATACTTTACATTTGAAAACTGCTTTATTCGTGACAGATGCAGCTTGCTCTGTCACCACTGCCTTAGTTCTGCCTTTTAATTCAAAACCCTTTCATTGTCAATAAAGATAAAAAAAAAAAAAATCAAAACGTCACATGCAACGATGAATTGTGGGTAAATACTTCACAGAAGTCTGCCTGGATGCGGGCTTAGCTGAAGGGCGGATGTAGTACACAAAGGGGGCGGGGCTAAAGAGCACTCCGGAGAATTGGGACACACTACGCACTCAAACCCTTCAGCATGAACGCGCCTTTGAAGGACAAGAGGGTGGAACGAGGATGCAAGTGTGAGTATTGGGACCGGGCTTAACATTAACAAAACCCCAATTCAGTGTCTGCCAATGCCACAACACCTGCCTAGGCCATCTCCTCCATTCACGTCCCCGTTGGCAAGAGTGTCGAGTCCAACCATCCTCCAAGGCCAAGCCAGGGGCCAAGCCAGGTAGTGGTTGAGTGGGTCCAATTGAATGAGTGGCTCTGAACTGTAACACCTGCCAGAGCGGCCTCCAGACTAGCCCTCAAGGTGTTTTTTCTGAAAACAACCTGCTCGGTCCTTCCTTCCAGGGCCCCTCTCTGTGATCTGTGTGTTATGTTGTCTTGGTTTGATGATCCAGTTTGTTTTTAGTTTGAATTTGGTTTCTTTGTGTCTTTAATAAAGTGCCTGTTAAGTTATTAGGTTCTTGTTTATTTTAAAAACGACAATTGTGTGTGTTATTGTCTCCAACCTGAGTTTGTTGATTGCCATCCAGCTGTTTTTCATTTGTCATTTACTTCCTCAGTATAGCATATAATCATAAACCTCCTTTACTCTCGTGTTGTTTCTTTGCTCCTGTGCCTGTTTATTTGCCTTTAGACCTTTCCCTTTGTTTTGTCTTTTGGTCATTTAATAAATGACAAAGTTTGGCTTCAGTTGCTCTCTGCTTTCTATTGTCTGTGTTTGGGTTCCCCTCCTCCCTATACCTTACTATTCATGTCATCCTTGAACTGTGGCCCAGGCATCGTTGCTGGACCAACAAGTTTCCTGGCTCATCCAATTGGACAGCTCTGAATATGTTTTTAAATAATCTTGAAAAATTGTGCGTAATACTTTTAAAAAAAAAAGCAGAAAATACAAGTCATAAACCTTGTAAAAGTGTAAATTAACAAGCCAAATGTAAGCATTAATCAACATTTTATGTTTGTTGAAGGTGTAGCAGGTATATTCTTTAGATTTTTTTAAACAGTCTATTTGTGCTAAATAAAAAAGTAACTAATGTCACTAGACAATTCGAAATGCTAAATATAAAAAGTTTGAGGTTGTCTTGTACTTTAATACATTAATTATTTTACAATTATTGAATTCAGTGTCTGATGGACATATTTTGATTGAAGGTTTGGGAGCTGTAACATAGTCTGCAGTGAAATGTCACAAAAATATATTTATATTTTGTTTATATTTATGATTTTCAAGAAAAAGGTTTTTGTCTTATTCAGAAATCTTTCAGCCGTTAGAAACAAACTACTTATTACACGTTGCTGAAGGCAGAGCAGTAATGTTTTTGTCTGTTTGTGGTTTTGTAAGTTTGTCTGTACAGTTAGCAAAATGTCTCTTAAATCACTGAATGGATTTTAATGAAATTTTTAGAAATAAAACATTGGGTGAACATCTACAACTGATAACTTTAGGAGTCAACCCCATTCAAGATGGCTGCCACAGGAAAGCAACCTTAGCAAACACTAAAATGGCTATAACTTAGTCTGACAGATATTGAGCTAAAATTTGGTGTGGTAGTAGCTGAGGTTGAGCTACAACTTGTACTCTGAGGGCCAAGTCATAGTACACAATCTGTTTAAAACTTTGCCATTAATAATAGGAATTAACTGAGTCTCTCAGCAAAATATTTCATGAACCACTGGATAGATGTTAATGCTATGCATAACTTTCAAGGTTTGACCAAAACAGCTACAACGCCATCATTTCTCAACAGAAGATTATCTTTATCTAAAATTCTGGTATGAAAGGTGATATGCATTCCTTCAAAGAATGCTAGGCCTTTCATGAGCCTTTTTTAGGCTACATAACCGTAAGCCTATCAGCTGAGATACTTCTTATAAAAACGTGACACAGAAAGGTTACCTTGTAAAGCCACTCATTCTGCTTTTTGGTACACACCCCTAACGATCCATCCATTCATTTTCTGCTGCTTATCCATGGTCAGGTTATAGAGAAAACAGGTTTAGTAGAGAAACCCAGACATCCCTCTACCCAGCGACACTCTCCAGCTACTTCTAGGGGGCTACCAAGGTGTTCCCAGGCCAGAGAAGATACAGGACATAAGCTCTCCAGTTAGTGAGCCCATCCACCCTAAAGAGGAAGGTCACTTCTGTAAAAACAGAACAAGTCTATAAGGTGGTGAATACTGTAGCTGCCACTTGCACAGAGTGACAAAATAGTTTTTATTTGAATGAGTACAATGGAAACATTTGGATCCCAACATTTTTTAACAACTATTTTATCATTAGGATAATGCAAAACATATTTTGCCAGCCAGGAAATTGGTAAAAATACCAGTCATCCTTTTATTGTAAAGCAGTAGCAGTGATTTATTTGTAAGTACCAATCTCATAGCAGGAGCATGAAACAAGTGAGAGTATTTGTGTCACAATTACCAAGGACTCCATTTGCATGTGACATTGACTTAAATCAAGTTAATATTAAAACTGTGTCAGCAGCATTTCTTGATCTCTTCATTTTATTGTTCTAAAGCTCAGGAATAATGTATAAATGTAAAAGCTTTAAAGTGAAAAGGCATTTTTTTGTGCAGGTAGCATCATCCTGTATGAATGTTATGCTGTCATGTACAGTCAGAGAGCTTGGAGAAAGGTGGGAGTTTTAGGGCAAGGGCCCTCATCCCCGGAGACCTGCAACACCCCCACTTTGTTAGGTTAGGCAGAGCATAGTGGGGGCTTTTTAATGACTTTGAGTTAAACACCTCCTTTTAACCGAAGCACAAGCAGAGAGGGAGAGGCATGTTTCTCTCTGTAGGCAGTATCCAGCAGCATTTTGATGTCTCTAACAAGAACACAATAAATTGTTCCTCATTATTCAGTAATTAACTCCAATGCGCCGGGTCCCCATCCCCCTGTGCCACGCTCTAAATCACCACCCTCCTCTTCTTTTCCCCTCCTGCTACACAGCTCTTTAATTTCCTCTGTGCTGTGGGGGTTGGGGGGGCAAGAAAAGGTGGGAGCAAAACGTAGCTTGATGCTCTCCATCATTCCCTCGCCACCCCCTGCTCACCTCCTTGCCCCATCCCTGCCACACCCTCCCTTTCCTTCCTCCATGTTTGGTTTCCAGTCCCATGGCAACGCTCTGCTGGATTCCACCCGGTTAAAAGGAGGGAGGGGTCACCTGGCTATCAAAGACATTAAAACTCACCCCCTCAGCTCTGTCTTTTTGTGGGACTTTCCCCTTCCTCCTTCGCTCTTAATTGTTAAAATGAGGTCATTAATTGGAGGCTGAGTCAAATCACCTGTCATTTCAGCTGGGATTCATCTGCTGATTGAAAGGTATCATAAAAACCTGCCCAGGGCCTGTATATTTTTTTTAATTTTTTTTTCTTCTCGCCGTGCCTGCTGGGAGCTCTCTTTGTGTCTTGACAGTTTCTGCCCACCCGTGGGCCCATGACTCACTTTACTTTTAGTGGCGGAGATAAGGCGGGTAGTCTTGGGTGACACACATCCACACGCGTGGCCCAAATATAGATCCAAGGCAGTCAGTAGTGTCAGGAGCAATTCCTGGAGGATGTTGTGGGGATCGTTCTTTCTGCTGTACTATTAACGCCCCTGACCTAATTGCGAATGATGCTCACATACACCACAGCTCTATATGTGAGCGAGGTCAGGTTCATTTGAGGGGATAATTGTGAAATTGGCATGTAAATTAGGACAATAGAACAAATTACAAAAAAAAATGAGGACAGATGACAAATTTCTTGATGGAATTATATTAAATTTAGACCTGCCCTGCTTTGTTATTGCAACAGTCCAGCAATAAATTAAGAAGATATTGTATGTGCTAATGTACTGTATATAAGGCTCTGTGTTTTGTGATATGTCTTATGCCATAAAGCTGAATGTTATTTTTTTCAGAGGTCAGTATTTTGCTTCAGTATTTTCCTGCATCAAGAAAAAGAAGCTTATGAGAAAAACATGCATTATGCATTTTTGAGTTACATCCACTGTGATGCACCCAAACAGCCTCTACACTGTGACAGCTACACAGCACACTGGAAGGTAGTGAAAGCATTACTCACATCTGCTTAAAAATGCTCTTTGGTGGCCATCTTGACTTGGATCGTCTCCAAAAGCTAATCAGTTCTAGAGGTATATTTAATAATAATTTTCTGATTTTTTAAAATTAAAATCCGTCCAATGGTGCAGATTTGACTCAAAGGAGTGAATGGCAAAATATTTAACAAATATCTTGCACAATCTGTTCTCAGACTATATGTTGGGCATTAGTATCATCTACTACCACACCACATTTTAGGTCAACATCTGCTTGCGCAGACATGATCAAAAACATAATCGTCCATCTTTGCCTTTCAGTGACAGACAAAAATCATTCCAAAGGCACACTGCCACATAAAGCTTTTGGACCTGTTTTTTTTCCACACAAACCCAATCTTGAAAAACTGTACATAACGCTGACAAAACCCCAGTTTGAAATAAACCCCCTCTAAACACATGGCATTAATATTTAATGGTGCTGCTTCCTCTGGAGGCCACTGTGGGCTCTGTGTCTGAGGGGAGATGGTATTAGTGCTGCGTGCTCAGGAGGAAGAGCAGCTTCGCACTAATGAAGCGATCAGGGCCTGAACTCTGAACAAAGCTCACATCCGATTAGTGAGCGGAGATGCGTGTAAACATGCCCAAGCAGCTCGCAATTAGATCACTTCTGTTAACGCGAGCCTTATGTCACTGAACACAACAGCACAGCGGCACACAGCGTTTGAAGTGGTTTGTGAGAAACAACTCCTTGCGCGTTTAATCATTTCAACGTTGCAGTTTCTTCTTGACCCTCTTCACAAGTGTTTTGAGTTACGCAGGGGACTGGAGGAGCAGAGTGCAAGCTAATGGGTTATCACATGCTGCTGAGAGACCATTAAAGTGCATGCATGTGGCATGCAGCAGTGAAAACCACCTGACCTTGTCCACATCCGTTTGGCTGGGACGGGGCAGCATTTGAACCTGGCCAGTAAAGGACAGGCCATTTGGATGTTATTAAAACTCCAAATTCCTAAAGCCAACTCAACTCCCACAGCTATCAGGTAATTTGAAAGAGATCCAGCAAGTTTAAGATGTGCAGATGTTTTCGCTTTAAAACTGGCATCTGTTTATGCAGGCACACTTTATTTGAAAAACCACAAAGGACCTCCAATAGGTTTTATGGAGCAATATCGGCTCGAGCACTCAGCTCTGTAATTGTGCTGCAGCAGGTAATGAGAAAATTGGTCACAAGTAGTGCTCCCTGCAGATGTAACCCGCAACATGCAATTTTGCACAGCATGTGCCGGATCTACTGTTATTTGTTTGAGCGGCGCTGTCTGAATGCCGGTGTAGCTTGCACGAGGTCAAATGTGCACAATTTAGAGCCTACTTCATTTTAGGGAATTAATTCTGTCTAAAAATACACATGCAGAGACAAGGGTTTAGAAAACAGCCTAGAAAACCTTTACGAGGTTCAGTCCTTTGGATTTTTTTTAAAAGGATGTAGCAATAGTGGGAAACATACTGTTGAAAGTGAAAACTGAAACCTTATTAGATGTCATTATCTCCTGATGAATTCAGACTAATCATTGAGCTGTGTGACAAAAAGGTAACCTTCAGCTCAGCTGCTGAAAAGGAAAAGACTGCAGAGTTGAAGGTTCAATTGTTACTTTTGCAGTTTTAGTCTTTGATTTAGTATTTCTTGTTAAATTTCAACTTCTGTGGTGGGTTGCAAAAGTGTTTACCTCCTTGGTATTTCTTTCTGTTTTCCCCTAAAACCTGTAATTTAAATAGATTTTCAATTTGATTTTAAGTATTGGACTGGCAGAAAATACTCCAGATGAATGAAGTTAAATGGAGGGGACGGGATTTGTTTTAGGTGATTCTACAAAATATAAAACTGAAACATTATGTGCACATTTGTTATTCAGCCCCTTTTCTTTGAAGCCCCATTCATTACCTTCAGAAGCCACATAATTGGTTAATTAAAATCCATCTGCAAGCAATATATTGTGAAATAACCAATGAACTCTCCACACAGGTTTGGGACAAAGTTGTGGAGAAGTAAAGATCAGAATTGAACATCCCTAAACATCTAATGAAGCACTAGAAATACCTGCCACTGCAGCAAACCTGCCAAGAGAGTGGCCAGAACTCAACCATTACTTAAAAAAAATGCATATTTTTTTGAATTTGCTATAAGGGACTTCTCAAATATGTAAAAGGACATGCTGCTGTCAGGTGAGACTTAAATTGAACTTTTTGGTCAACAAAGACAAACCCATGTCTGTCACAAACCTAACACCTGTCATCATACTGAGAACACCATCCCTACAATGAAGCATGGTGGTGGCAGAGAAACAATTAAATATCCTGGAATGGTCCATTCAAAGTCAAGACCTCAACCCAACTGAGAATCTCTAGTTTAATTTAAAGATTGTTGGACACAAATGACACCCATCCAACCTGTAGAAGCTGCAGCAGTTTGGTCATGAAGAATTGACAAGAATTCCAGCTAGATGGACCAAGACTATGGAGATGAACATGAAGTGTCTTAATGGTGACACAAATACTGACATTGGGGACACAAATTGTTATGCAGGCACAAGTTGTCTGTTTGTTTGTTTCTTTTTTGTTTACTTTTTTTCTTTTTGCTATTTTTTTTTTTATTATTATTTCTTCTGCTTGGGTTTAGTAGCTGAGGTAACTTCAGGTTCAGTTTGGAATATTCTGTCACATAGCTGGTTCACCATAACTTATGCTGGACAGAACACAGAGTTTCTCACACTTATGTGGTGGCACATTTCATTGTTGAACTCACTAAATCATTTTCAAATGCAGGAGTAAAACTGATCATAGTGTGAGTTTACAGTAATGTGCTTTCAAAAATTGACGACAATCCTAAAGTGCAATGCCGTACGTCGTTCTCTCGCTGATACTGCAGCATAGCTCCGGTGTCCATTTGCTATAGTGTCACAAGGACATATTTCTGACTGAAGTGATCCCCACAGCAATCTAACACTTGAGAGAACTGTCTTTGAGAACAGAGGTTGAGGGGAGTCACAAAGACAAGTGTCCTACTGATGCCATATCCAACAGCTCGTGAGTTTGCAGTGCCACTTGAACTGAAATAGGCATGCTCAATGGGGAACTGGTTTCAAGACTTTTTTTGTACTTCAGAGACTATCATGCTGAAGTTGGAGTGCTTGCCAGTGTGTCACTGTATGTGAGAACAGGACCGCAACGGAATTTGCAGGACTTGAGGCAATGAGTTGTTATGGTGCTCCTGCCTTTCTAATCAGTAGCAGAATTTGTTATTTATGGGTTTTTTTTTAATCACCTGCTACCATGAATGGTGGGCAATTGTGTGGTTGCCCAAAACTGTATTTGTAGAAACAAACTAACCCCTCTGGATCATAAAAGCCATTCATCTATGACAGGACTATCCAATTCTGGTCCTGGGGGGCCACTATCCTGAATGTTTTAGATGCTGATTAACAAGCTTCTGCAGAACTTGAAGACCTGCTGAAGAGCAGGGAGACAACTAAAACATGCAGGATAGTGGCCCTCCAGGACCAGGGTTGGACACCACTGTTCAATGACAAGTTACATTAGTAATATGTTAAAGATAAACAATAAATTTAAGAATAGAAAAACTAATAAATTTACATCAAATAACAAAAAATATTACAAAATGTAAAAAACTTAATTTGAATAAGAGTATAGTTCCAGAGTAATCAGTGTTCACACCTTGATATTGTTAAATAAAATAAAAATAAAAATAAAAAAAACAGAAAAACACCAAAACAATCCTAAATTTGCATTTTCATTTTCACAAGCTTATTTTAAAACAATAAATTGGAATTTTGCTTTTGAGTTTTTTTTACTGTTGAGCCAGATATATTAAATATCCAACAAAAATGCCAGTTTATTTAAAGAAGTTTATTATAACCTTATGACTGCCAACTCATGCATGAAGCCATGGAGTATGGAATGTTCATAAACAACAACAACAACAAAACTTTCAATATTTGTATGTTTTTAACACAATTACTCAAAAATGCAAACAAAATAACAAAAATGTTTGAGGAAAATCACAAGGACTGTAAAACCAGTGGCGGTTCTAGGGGGTGTCCCTGTGTGGCAGCTGCCACTGAAATAAAATATCTTGCCACCCTTGTTGCTATCTCTATTTCTAGGATCAATAATATAATTTTGTACATTTTGCATAATGTTGAAAGTCAAGGACATCTCCACAGAACTTTAATCTTTATCCTAACTTTCTGATTTAGATTTTGCACACAGTTTTAGCTGCTATTTAATCTAAAAATTTCACCAGCAGAAATGATTTCAAGACCCCCAACAAGCAACATGTCAAAAAAACAAAAAAACAAATGTGAGTCTTCATTGAATCTGGGGACAAATAGCACTCAGCTAAGCGTTGTTTTCTGAAATATGTAGCCATAGACAAATAACCCGAATGCATAAATTTTAATTTCAAAAGAAAAACTTTTCCTGCAACAATAAATTTTGCCTCCCTGCTGGAACCACACCTTTGCCACCCTATGCAAAATTCTTTAGATCTGCCATTTTGTAAAACAAAATAAAGTGCAAATAAAATGATCAATCATTTTCTCACTGCATTCTGTGCACATAATAAGACAAAACATGGCATTAATTATTTTTTCATTTTCTTGATGTTTTTGTGTCTTTTTGTCCTGGACGCCCTACATTGTGCAGGATTTGGTATTCCCGTTAGTGATAGCATATTTCAGAAACCTCCATGGCCAACTCCAGACAGTCACTTGCATCGTGGCAGCTACCAAAAAACCCGCAATCCAGTTCAACACCAGAGTCATCGTCCTCGTTGTGTGCGGACTCTCCCGTGGTGACGACATGTTTGTAGTTGGGCCAGCAGTGATTGGTGAGTCTCTCACAGGAGTCAGGTAAGATGCCGTAGAGCCGGCAGAAGAGACAGTTCAGGACAATGTCTGCACAGTCAACTGGAGGATACACACAGAACAACTGATTACCAAACACTTTGTTTTTTCTTTTGTAATATTCAATTTTTGTTTCTGAAAAGGAACCCAAATCTTCTTTTAAATAAAGTACAGCAGCTATAGTTGAAAGCGGTTACCGGGACATAAATCATCTCAGCTGGAGCTGCTGGCCTTTGCTTACATCTTCTAACACTTTAAAAGCCTCTTTCCCTTCCTTTATTCATGCATAATTTAGAAAGTCATGCCTTGCTCCCTCACAGTGAGACAAGCAAGAAAGCTGCTTGGAGACATAATCAATTACCAGGAGTCTCTCTTGTATACTTTGTCAGGAGCTCTTCCAACAAGCCTTGTGGTTGCAGTAAAACTGAGCTTTGTGTCTCCTCAGCAGCCTTTGCCAAATGCTTCCCTCACGGGAGCCATGAAGTGTGAGATCATCAAATGACACTGGCCATGAGGAGCCAGTTACTCAAAGAGGACAGGTTGAAGGAACATCTTTGCAGGTTGCAAAATTGAAAAGCATTTAGAAAAGCTTAACCTCAAACATGACTGAAGAGACCTCCAAATCTATTTAAATATATCATATTTTAAATATACTTTCAGATCCTGATTGTCATCAAAACCAAGTTTGCAGCAAAAACTATTGATTTGTTTTTATTGCTTTTTATAAGTGTCCTTCCTGTCAAAATGTGTAATTATACAAAGTCATTTATACACATTTTTTTCCCTGATGATGTTTTTGAATATTAAGGCTTTGTTCACACCGGATGACAACCCCACTACATTTACGGCTTAAAGCTTAAAGACCTGTTTGATTCAAATCAGCTGTGTGGAAACACTCAGCAGTTTCAGCTTGATTACAGGCAGCTGCAGCAAAGGATAACAAGAGGTGCTTATATGGCAAGCAGTTACACCATGTATTCTGTGCTTTGTACAGTACTATGGCAAGCCATTTGTGTATTTATTTGATATTCCCTGATATGAAACATCATAGTTTCTCAGCTAGATAAGTGTTTCAGGAGCTGATCAAACTTTCTATTTGCCTGTAGCCTGTAGGACTCTGTTTAGAGTTTGGACAAGATGAAAAAGACATGACAGTGGGACTTTTTTATTTTATAGTGAAGTTACCAGCTAACAATTCCTGCCTTGCTGTACCTGCTACCTTGAACCCTACCACGAGTAAGGGTGCTTTGGTTTTCTGCTCTACTTCTGGGAGAGCTATTGCTTGTTGTTCAACAAACAAGCAAACCATTAACATTTGGCATTTGTTTATTTTTCCATTTGTATTGTACCCTTACTGAACTGTCACCCTATTGCAAATTGAACCATAATTTAAGCATATCGTGACACCTCTAGTGGCAGCACATTGGTGTCCTGGGTGCAACATCCTGGAGCATGGTAGCAGCGTATACATGAAGTGGGGTTCATGTTCACCATTGTGGCTTGGTTGTCAGGACTTTGGAGTAGGGCAAGCCACAATGGAAAATGTGATATCCATGGTGGTAGCATTGTGTGAGAACGATGTGATCTTCTAGGGTTTACATGAATCCTCATGAGAGAGTTGTGCCAAGTCATGCATATAGAGTGTGGTGAGGGCACAGGACAATGTCTTGGGGTTGCAGAAAAAATGGGAAATGGGAGATCATGCATTTGATGAGTACTAAGTAGCAGCAGTGTAATCGTCATAGTTTTCCAAAATTTCCATGATCCAGCCACATTCTAATAGATCGTGTAGATTGTCTAAGACAATCTGAAACAGTAGCAGGGTCATCATCCAGTCTGACAAAGAGCCTTAGATTTTCATTAAATTAGATAAATTTAATGAGGTGGATTTGTGCCACCTCTAGGGCCTCCACAACTTCTTACCAGCATGCACTTTGGTATTCTTCAAATATGGTTCCTTTTCTACAGTCACTGTTGTATAGCTTTTGTTCATATGTCAGATAGGCTCAGTATGCTGGTGTAGATTCTCAGTCATCCAGGCCATGGTAAATTCAAAAAAGGTTAAAAAAACAAAAACAACTGGACTTCTATTCTGTAGTTGAAGACGTTTCGCTTCTCATCCCTGGAGCCCGACGAGGAATTGAGAAAGCTCCTCGGATGAGAAATGAAACGTCTTCAGCTACAGAAGTCCAGTTGTTTATGTTTTTTAACCTTTTTTGAATAGGCTCAGTATCAAACAAATACAATTAGCCTAATATTAAAACAAGTAAAAAAACCTGCAGAGCTGAATCAGAGACCATCTTACCGTGAGGCAATTGTACTGACCTCTACACCACTACGCTACCAAAAAAAGTATTTTTATTTTTTAGATTTCACAACAAGCCATTTGACTTTGAGAAAAATCCAACAAATTCCCTTTGAGCAAGTGGCAGTGAGAGAATGAAATAATTAACTGCTCCTTTTTTCTCATCAGTTGTAAAAAAAGAACATAATAAAATAAAATGTGTATCTTGATAGAGTTTTTAAATCTGAAATAAAAGAGAACAATAAAAATGTCCTGATTATTTTAATATTTGACATAAAAAGATTTCTAGTAAGAAAAAACACTGCTCCTGTTGCATGCTGGGAGAGTGCTTTGGTGGCTTTTTTATTTTTGCATAACTCTTTTTTGCAGTACTTTCAGATTTTAAATAATTCACACATTTTCATAATTGATCATATGAAGTCTGTTTAATCATTCTCTCATAGTGAGGCATGAAGATTATTATTTTTATTCTCTTTGTGACATTATTATTTTCCATAATAATCCCAGTTATATAAGTAAAAAGCTGCATTTAAACAGAAAAATTAATTTCATATAAATTTTTCAAGTATAAACACATTTTTTCATTTATAATATCAGTGTCTGTTTACCTCAAGTTTTATGACAACAAACCAGAACAACACTACTGTAAGTCTAGTATTTTGGCACTAACCTGCCATGTTGCTCTGCTGCGAGGCAGACAGATCCTCTGTGGTGCCGGACACAGCAGAGGAATATCTCATTGGGTTCTTGTTCAAAGAAAAAAGACGAGGAGGGGAGTTGTTCTTCCTTCTTGGCTGTTTAAGGTCTGTGCCTCTACTGGTCTCCCCAGGCTCAGTTTCCCTCCAGTTGCTAACTTCATCACTTTGGAATTTTTCTGTCAAAAAACCAAACAAACAAAAAGAAAAAAAAACAACACAAAATTGTCAGTATATCAATAATATAAAATATTATGTACAATTACACACATTGGAGTGTTTTGATGGAAATAATTTGAGATTTTAAAACAAACTGTAGTTATAAAAACTCTTCTTGAATAAATAGTAGTGCAGCAATGGAACTACTCATAGTTTACACCTTAAAGTTTTATAAAACGATGAGCTTCACTCTCACGTCTTTATGAATATGCATTAAATCATTGTATTGCAATGTGACCCAACAACTTTTCGAAAACATAGACTTTAATGTAAATAAACTAATATATACTGTAACTAAACAGACATAAAACCACTAGAAAGGTAAACTGTCAGGTAACAACATGTCCTCATTACTTCTCATAGAACACATAATCTATATAGTTTTTTTTTAATGATCCATCAATTATCACCATCTGTTCAATGTTCAGATTTGATGGCTCCACTTAGTGGGTAGAGATGTGTTGTCTTTGGGTGAACAAACTATCTCAGAAATATTTAGATTTTTAGTTTTTCTTTTAAAAAAGAGATCTATTTTTGTTGCAACAACAATGGTAGGACAGCATTGAGTAAATAAGTCATTAGTCCACAAAGAAGCTCTGCTAAATAGTAAATGGTTCACACTTATATTGAGCCTTTTAACCTCGAGGTTCTGCAAAGTGCTTTACAGTGTTTTTCATTCACCCATTTACCCACACACAAAAACAGTATTTCTATTATATATTTTTACACATACAGCCCCCTCACACACACACGTACAGTGAACTTTATTATATATCTTACACTCTCTACATACAGCACTGGTATATTCTCACTCATATACTGTGGCTGGCAGTAACAGTGTCCTGCCCAGCGACACTTTGGCACAGTGCAATGGCTGGAAATCAAACCTCTAATCCTGTGACTGGAAAACAGCTTCTCTGCTTGCCTCTCCATGCTACAACTACAGGTACGGTTACAGGTACGGTTAGATACCAAGAAGCCATGAAATTTGAAGATTTTTGGTAACCTGATTCTGCAAAGCAAAGAGCACACCTGTCCCCTGTAGCTGACAAGCAACCATGTTATTAACATTAGAAGGACGAATAAATTTGTGGAAGTTAAAAACAGCTTTCAGCCTTAAGATGAGCCTAAAGGGTTGAAGCAGATGGTCATGAGACAGCAAGTAGGGACACTGAAACGGATGTTTAAAATTTAAAGGGATAGTTTGTGTAAACTGCTGTGTAAAGTACATATGTGCAATCAGTATCTTACCTGCAGTAGACACTAATCAGAGCAATCTCAGATTGAAGAATCTGGGTGAAATTCTCACTGGGGAGTCACGCTAATTGATGTTCATAGTGGGGCTCATTTAAGAGTAAATTTTCACCATGTAAACAACTCAAAACCTTTCATGCAGTTCAAGCTAATGCTCCATGTCACTTTATGAATGACAGCTGTTTACATTCTTACAGTTTGTTTCAACTGACCAGTCTTCATGTTGTTGTTGTTGTTTTTCTTTTGGCTGCTCTCCTCTCCAGCGGTCACCACAGCGAGCAAATTCCCATGACAGATTCAGCAATTGTTTTAAGCCAGCTGCCCTTCCTGAAGGAACATGGGCTCATATCTGCAGCCTCAGGATTAGTGATATGTTCTTGTTGCTTTGAGTATTTGCATCAAAATATCCTGCCTCCAAACAGCTTTAACTCACAGGTCCACTTGTCCCAAAAATAACAACTGCAAGACTATGAAAATGCAGGTGACTACAAAAGTGACGAAAATATGCCTTTTTCTGGGGAGACAAAACATCTGTATGAAAGAGATTACACAGAGGAAGCGCTGTTGGTTAAAGATAAAAGTACTTTTGGTGAACTCAAATAATCAGCTGTATGATACTTGAAACAGCTACATTACATGTAGTTAGTTAGCAACGAGTACAGGTAAAATACTGAGTAATACTTACTCCACACAACCCCAATTCAAAATTTTTAATTAAATAACCCTTGCTTTACAGTTTATTTTTGCTGAAAGTGGAACAAAAGTTATAAAAAATAGACAGAAAAGAATAAAAATGTTATGGATGTTTTGGACTGTTTTCTATTGTTTTTCTAATTTTACCTGTCTCCATAGAAATGTTTAATGTAGACTTCAGATTGATCAAACTGGTGGTGCTGATGGATGCAGTTGTTGACTTTCTGCAAACTCTGAATCCTCTGAATATTGCTAATGGTTCGCACAGATGGAGCAAGCTTTTAGTGTATGCTGTGGTCTAGCACAAAACGCCTAATTTACTTAAATGCCATAAAATGACCTTTGTTGCTCTAAAAGCTACACAGCAGCTGCCGAACAATTTCTATATAATCATCAAATAAACTAGTTTGCACTTTCAGATTAGCACTATAGTGACTAGACACTTAATGACACAGTTCACAGCATAGGATGTCCTTTAAATAGTAATTTCTAAGTGGTGCTAAATAATGCAGTTTGCATCAACAGAATCTTTGATGAAGATGCTTTTACTTTTATTTTCAGAGTGGCAGCAACCCCTGAACACTGTTATACTGATCTGCATCTCAGTGAAAAGTACAAAAAGACAAGACTTAGTACTTAGCTGTATTTTCACTGGTCTGATTTCAGTCAGAGATACAAAACGTTAAATCATTTCTAAAATTGGCTGTTGACAGTGACAGTTAAATTCATTATTTCTGTCTGCATAATAAACAGAGTTTTACACCCACAGTACTCCAGTACACACCTCTCATCTGAAAATGCTGACTTGGGGATCTCATTCAGTCAAACGTTGGTAACGAACACTCATTTTAGACAAAGAACTGTGGTTGTACCAACCAGCATCAAACTCTAGAAACTATTTAAAAATAATTTTACCATCATCCAAAACATGCAGCTTCAGTGTCTGGCTTCAGTTGAAATTAAAAGTTGTCTAAAGAATACTTTTTAAAAAAGATTTCCCTGAGACTCGGTGAATAAATGTTTATTCTTCTAATCTGACTACATTTCTCCTGGTGGTCAAATCTTTTAAAGGTGCTGGAGGAAAACTGATGCTTTTAGGTTTTAGTCCTCTCCTCTCAGCCTACTTGATTTGCAGAAGAGCATGACTGTAACTGATACTGCTTCAGCACCAGAAATCAAATTAGGGACAAAAAAATCTGGATGAGACACAAACTGTACAGTCTGACAAACTTTTGTTAAATGTTTCACTGGGTTTTTCATCAGCTTGTTTAAGAGACAACTGACAGGCTGTTATACATAAAAATCAAATTATCTCATGAATACATCTTTTCATGAAAAAATAAGTTTTTTTTAATTATTTTCAAAAGAACTATTGACAAGCAGTAGTCTTCATCAATCTGCTCCAGCTGTCTCTTATTGCTGTTGCAGGTTGGCGTCTTGTCGTTGACCATTTTCTTCAATTTCCAGCAGAGATGTTCAGCTGGTTGATATCAGGACTATTTGCAGGCCATGTTGTTGACATTATATTGTATGTCTTTCTTGAAGAAAAGTTTTCACATCCTTTTGCCCTATGGCAAGATGCACCATTGTCTTGAAAAATGAAGTCATTGTCATCAAACATCCTTTTAACTGATGGCACAATAAAAGTGTCCAAAATTACTATGTAGAGTTTGGTATTTATTAAAGATGTAATGACTGCCGTCTACCCCATGCCTTTACCTGACTTGACACTTTCATTCAGTCCAGACTTCTTTTCTTTAGTCCACTGTCACCTCATTTGTTTCTGTTTGGGTGTTAATGATGGCTTTCGTTTGACTTCCTGTATGTAAATCTCATTTCTTTTAGTTGATTTCATTTCAGGTACAGACATTGACTGCAGTTTTCGCCCTCTAGTTTCTCATTGGTTCTGTTGTGAATTTCCTGTTTTCAAGACAGTTTACTTTAAGTTTGCTGTCTTTACACTTTGATGTCTTCCTTGGTCTACCAGCATGCTTCCCTTTTACAACCTTCCCATTTCATTTCTACTTGGTCCAGATTTTAGACCCAGCTGACTGGGAACAACCAACATGTTTTGCAACATTTCGTGATGATTTACCTTCTTGAAGAAGTTTCATAACCCTGTCCTTTGTTTCAGCTGACATCTCTTGTGTTGAAGATATGATTCATGTCAGTCCACTTTATGCAGCAGCTCTCCAAGGTGTGAGCTCCTTTTTAACTGAAGACTAATTAGATTTAATTTGATGCAAGTGTTTGTTTCAGAACTGCCAATTACAGAGAGCTTCCATTTTTTCCTTGAGATTAAGTAATTTAATTTTTTCCACTCTACTTGATCCACAAAAGTAAGTGTGACTGACTACAGCAATTATGTTTTCTTTTGTTCATTGTTTCTTAATGCCAGAAGGTTGATTTAGTTTTGTTTATACAAAATTAAACAACTGAAACAACATCCTCCAAGAGTGGTGCTTCCATAATCTTTGCCAGAGGTTGTATTAGTTATTGGATGTACATTTACAACTATCTACTTTTTCAAGTCAGCCCAATTCAAAATGGTTGCAACAGCCAACTGATCTTAGAAAACACAAGCCTGGCTATAACTCTGGCTAAAATCTGGTGTTCTAATAGCTAAGACTCATCTCTAACCCATTTCAGAGTGCTACACATCTCACAAGATCTTTAGACTCATTCCTGTGTTTGTTAGCAAAATATCCCATCAATCACTGCATCAATTGTATTGAAACTTTCAGTAAGTAACCAATGCCTGTAAATCTAGACGTGTTTACCTTTTTGGAGTCAACTCAATTTGGCGTCCACAGCCAGTTGAACATAACCAAAGCAAAATGGCTATAATTCCATCAACTGGTGGTAATATCTGAGGGACATACAACAGATTGACTGAGATCTTGCAATATTGTGTGAGATCGTGGGTAACATTATTTTCAAGGTTTGACCAAAACAGCTACAACTCTGCTCTCTCTTAGTGTTAGATGATTGTCCAACTACATGTGTTAATTTTAATCAAATAATTCACATGCATCAACAATAGCAGAAATGCAACATTCGTGTCACTATCTTTCATAGTGGAAGAAAAAACAGAAATTATGTTCTTTGATTTTAGTACCAGTTTAAGACTTTATCTTACAGCAGTTTGTTAAATTTGCTTATTTGATGAAGAAATATTAGCTAACGTGCTTTGTGTAACTGGCTGCGGATCTTAATGCTTGAACTAAACTTTAAGACATAAGTTTTTCTACTTTTCTTTTGACTAACTCATCATGAGTGTCTTTATTCTTTTTACTCCATTTTGATCACATCTACTTTATCATCAATAATACACTTCACAAGAGCTGTACTGAATGTGTTTAAAGACAATATTGCTCAGAACAATCAATCTCTGCTGCAATAAAAAAATTTCAAAACCAACCCTGTCAACATGTGCTGACACAGTTTTCAGAAAGTCAGACAGCTAGGCTGGGGAAATGTTGGATTTATGGCGCAGATCTGTTTGTTAACAGCATGTATCCATTAGCTACCAGCACTTTAGGCTGCAGAAGACCACAGGGGTCCTGGAAGCGCCGCTCAACTGATGACACTAATTGTGAACGTCTGATTTATAAATATTAATGAATAAACATGCTTACAGTTTCATCCCATGTTTAAATACTTCTCTCTACATTTTGAGCATTTATTAAATCTTGACTTGAATAATTTTAAAAGTCAAATAAAGTGCCCCCCTACCCCCACTGATATTTTGGAAAGCGATAAGACTGACTTTGCTCATTGTTGGCCTTTGAATGTGTAATAACAGAATTCAAAACTGTGTAATGTTATCATACGCCAGCTTGGAAACGTCTGTCGTTCATCTCATCTTGGAACTGTATTTTTATCCAATCGTCTCTACAAGTGACTTAAAAGTGGAGGGACGGCAGAGATTAATATTTGAAATAAACAAGTTAAACCCTAAAATTAGTCCTGCCTGTGCATATGTTTGAGCTGAGATTCAGCAAGATGCTCCAGGGTTATCTAATGAATTAGGTACGAGGTGCAGCTGGTCCATGCTCATGACCATTAACTGATAGAGAAATAAGGCCTGCAGGCATGCTATGTATTTTTCAGGTTTTGCTCCAGTGTTTAGCAAGCCTCCCTGACTAATAAAACACTGTGATTACTCTGATTAGTGGCTCTGCAGATAATTTTGCTTCATGTTTGAAATCAAAACACATCTTCACAGTTGCAGCCAGTACAGTGGGTTGCAAAAGTATCCACTCCTTCTGTTTTGTTGCCTTACAACCTGGAGCTTAAAATATTTTTTTTATATGCATTTTTAATTTTTACACATGATAAATTCTGCTTTTAAAATACACATTTTTGTTGTAAATAAGTACAAAAAAGGCACACACAAAAAACCATTAGCATAGCATAACTACCCCCCCTCACATACACATCAAACGGACACACACAGAGTAAAAACTTTGTGGTGCCCCCTTTAGCAGCAATCATGGTGGCAAGCCTCTCAGGTATGTCTCCATGAGCTTTTCACATCCACACATTGGAATCTTTGTCCATTTTTTTTCCCCCCCAAACTGCTCCAGCTTTTCCAATTTGGATGGATGCTGCTTAATCGTACCAGGGAGTCTCAGTTGGATTGAGGTCTTGTCCTTGACTGGGCAATTCCAGGACATTTAGCCTCTGTCCCAGTCTCAAATCAAGCTTTAATCAAGAATTTCTCTATATTTTGTTCCATTCAATTTTCCATCAACTGACCGGTTTTTCAGTCCCTGCTGGAAAAACATCCCCATAACATGATGCTACCACCACCATGCTTCACTGTGGGGATGTTTTTCTCAGCCTGATGGGAGGTGTTGTAAAACTGACCATATTAATAATAATATTAATAGTAATAGTAAAATATAATGCAGTAAAAGTACAATCCACAAGTCCCACTTATCTAAATTTAAAAGTCAATGAGAAAAAGTGTGTCTTTAAAAATCCATCCATCCATCCATTCTCTTCCGCTTATCCGGGGTCGGGTCGCGGGGGCAGCAGCCTAAGCAGGGAGACCCAGACTTCCTTCTCCCCAGCCACTTGGGCCAGCTCCTCCGGGGGAATCCCAAG